>NC_058131.1:326454971-326465690 GCF_016433145.1 Gracilinanus agilis | reverse complement strand
TTTTTTTTTTCTTTCCCAAAGTGGTTACTTTCCAATGGTGGCAGATGTTGGGGTTGTGAATTCATTGTGTGCCCTGAGATCGAGAGAAATCTCTTCAAGCTAGGTTTTTTCTTTCCCCATATTTTTGTTGATTGTCTACTTAAATTAACCTTCTCTAATGAGATGGAGCTATGCTGGCTATGTCTGTAATTTACTGGCTGTGAAATTAGTTAGTCTGGATAATTTATCCCAGGGGTGACAAGGGTGAGCTCACTAAGTGAACCACCAGGTGATGATGGAGGAAGCAGAGATATTTTATAGGCCAGAGCTTTGTGACAGACTCAGAATATGCAGAATATGGCAGCTCCACAATGTAAATGACCCCCATCCGTTACCTGAACACCTCCAAGGAGAGTAAATCCCCTTTGGGTAACTATGCTGGGGCAAATTAGCTTCTTAACCAGATAACCACCAGATGTCAGTGTTGGTTGAAAACAACAAAGATGAACTAGCCCTCTTGTGCAAGTAAAAAAAAAAAAAATCTTTGTTTTGTTTTGTTCTCTTCCTCTGCTCCACTCAGGCCCCAGAATAGAAAGCAGCAGTTTATCCTCTAAGACAGGGCACTAAAACATTGCCTTCTGTTGGACACTGCTAGACAAGTAGATATAGGGGGCAGTTCCGACCCATATTTGCCTTTCCTAATCCATAATGTAACAGAACTTCATAAGAGGGAGGAAACTTGGAATATAATGCGTTAGAGTTGGAAGAAATTTTTAAGACAGTATGATGAGATATAGGCAGTAGATGATTACTTGAAAGAATCTTAGAATGTCAGTTGTTTTAATTTAAGATGATAGGATTAATTTAAATAATTAATTTAATTTAGGATATTAGAGTAATTAGGAAGAATCTAAAAAAATAGAGATATAATATTGATAATAGAATAATAGAATTTGAAGGAAAATTAGAACATACAGCTTTAGGAAACAGATTATACAATAATATATCCACAAAATATAGTGGATATACTATATATAATACAAATGGTTCATTTTACTGATGGATAACTGAAGCCCAGAGAAGTAAGTAATGTAATTATGGTCAAACAATTAGTTGATGGTATAAGTGTGAACTAGAACCCAGGACTTTGGATATACCTACATATTTTCCACTGAGCTAAATGTATTCTGTCCTCAAGGTATGATAAGGATCTTAAGTTGAGCTTGGGTTGGCTCTTAGGAAAATAGTGAAACATTTCATTGGCTCTACTTCTTGTACCAAAGGTCTAACTAGGGTTCTAATTGCTCAAGACTCCCTACTCAGGGCTATTATAATTAAAAAGGAGCCATTAATCCAATCTCCACTAGAGTACTATCTGTTATAACTACTTATGATATTATTTTTAAAGATCAAAGAGCCTATAATATCTTTTTTTTAACCCTTAACTTCCGTGTATTGTCTCATAGGTGGAAGAGTGGTAAGGGTGGGCAATGGGGGTCAAGTGACTTGCCCAGGGTCACACAGCTGGGAAGTGTCTGAGGCAAGATTTGAACCTAGGACCTCCTGTCTCTAGGCCTGACTCTCACTCCACTGAGCTACCCAGCTGCCCAAGCCTATAATATCTTAAGAAATACACCTCTAACAGTAGAATTTCAGATGCTACATCAAGTGATTTGAGATAGTTATTGTAACATCCTTAATCTCACCAAATGGCAGCTTTCCTTTCCTCTTGTACATAATATAATTTTTGGAGAAAGAATGAGAACATGTGCTAATAATGCCTACTTAATTCAGATAAACAGGGCCTGCGTTGTATGGATGCATAAAGAAATTGTCCCCCGATTAAAGACACAGTGAATTATGAATATTTGAAAGGAATCCATGAATCTGTAGGACCAGCACCCTGTGTTCTCTCCAGTCTGTTGAGCATTATGTAAGCCCAACATCAATAAATATGAATTCAAAGGTTCAGTCTCCTTGTGACTAGTAATTTCACTTTGTTCCTTGGCCAGAATTGAGTTCTAACTTGAGTAATTATCATCTCACAAAGAACTTAGCAAGTCTAGATGGATCTGTTCTGGAAACATCACTAAAAGAACTGAAGATCATGTCCAAATGAGAGCACTTTTGAATAAAAAGACTGGAACATTAAAACAAAAATAAACATATACATACATATATATGCATATATATAATGTATAAATTATATATAATATATAAACATATTTTAATCAAAGATCAGCCTTAGTACCCTCTCACCTTAACTTATAAAGACAAGAAAAACAAACACACTGTAAACAAGCAGAGTCCATCAAAACAAATTTCTATACTAGCCATTAGCAAACAGGAAAAGCAACCAAGCTCAAATTTGTCTCATTCTGTATTCTGAGTTTTTCATCTCTATTAGCAGACAATTTACAGATTTTATCATTAGCTCTGTGGAATCCTGGTTGATCATTATGCTGATAAGAATTTAACACAATAGTATTCCATCATAAAAAAATAAATGTATATACAAATATATATACAAATGTATTTTTAAAAATATATACATATATATACATATATAAACTTGTTTATACATTCCTAAATTAATAGGTACTTCCTTGTATTTTTAGTTTTGTCACCTGAGAGTTAGCTACAGTTATTTTGTGAATTCTTAGAATTTTTTTTAACCCTTGGACTTCATCTCCCAGAATCCTTTTTCTCCTCTCAAAATCCCTTTTTCTTTTGCCCCCATGTTGCATCCTGATGTTTTGTTTATAAATTGGCTGTAACCCCACTTTTGCTCTCTCTTCTTTCGTGACAGTGTCTGAGTTAGTGCTCTCTTTACCCTAGCTTTTTATTTTCCTTTACTTCAATCTATTATTAATAAACCTCACTAAAATATTTTTAAAAAGGACTATTCTCTCCCTTAATCAACCCTCTGTCCTTCTAATTCTGCCTCTTCCTTTCTTCCATTTCCCTCATATTCTCTTGTTGAATGGAATGCACATCTCTACTCAATTATGTATATATATTGTATATTTTGATAAAGTCTAATCAAACCAAAATATAAGTTCCAGTGGCTCCCCCCAATTCAAAGCCTCCCTTAACAATTAATGTAGATGTCGACTTGGCCATCTTAATAAAATGATTATGTGAGCTAATTTTCCTAACTTTTCCTTTACTTCCATTTCCTCCCACCTCAGAATATTCCTTTTAATCTCTCCATTCATTTCTTAATTTTTTTCTTTTTTATATGTTGATACAAATTTAAATAATCATTTTCTAACATATTACAATACATGTTCTCTCCCATCCCTTCCCCTGCCCCCAAATGGCAAGTAATATGACATATTGTACATGTATTATCATATAAAACATATTTCCATGTTCATCATGTTGTAAAAGAAGATACATGTCATTATATTACATACATTACACTAAAGAAAAATTAATGGATGAATTGAAGTGAAGAATGGTATGCTTCTGGGGCAGTTGGTTGGCTCAGAGCATTGAGAGCCAGGCCTAGAAACAGGAGGTCCCTAGGTTCAATTCCGGCCTGAGACACTTCCTAACTGTGTGACCCGGGGAGAGTCACTGAACGTCCATTATTGAACCCTAGCCACTATTCTGCCTTGGCACCAATACATAGGAGTGATTCTAAGATGGAAGCTAAGGGTTTAAAAAAATGGCATGTTTCAATCTGCATTCAGACATCATAAGTTTCTTATGTGGAAATGGATCATCTTTTTTGTCATGAATCCCTTGAAATTTTCCTGGATCTTTGCATTACTGATAATTGTTAATTCATTCACAATTAATCATCATACATTATTGTTACTGTATACCACATTCTCCTGATTACCTCATTTTACATTATTTCATATGTCTTTACAAATCTTTTTGTGATCTTGTTATTTGTTACATTCTTTTATTATAAGATCATTAAGACATAACAAAGATACCCTCAATGCTAGTAGAATATCTTTTATAACACATGATGATGTTAAGGTTCAAAGGAAACATGTATAATCTCCACATATTAGGCTTTGTCATTATTCACTAATGATTATATATATGCATATATATATATTTCTCTTCACATATATTTAAATTTTACTTATTTTTGAATAAAGAAATGGATCTTTTTAGCAGGAGCATATAGAAATCCTTTATTTTATTAAAGATACATTTTTCCTCTTGTTGTCTTATCCTTGGTTTTCCAGGATAAATTATTCTTGACTATAAGATCCTACCCTTTCCCTTATGTAATATTCAATTCCAAGATCTCTGTTTCTTTAGAGTTATGACTGCTAAAACATGTATGATCCTGATGGTGGCTTCTTGTTACTTGAATTCTTTCTCTAGTGTTGCTTTTTTTCTTCTTTCTTTGACAAGGAAGCTCAGAATTTTGACTCAGACATTCTAGGGAATTTTCATTTTGAGGTTTCTTTGAGGAGGTGACTGGTGGATTCTTTCTATTTCTATTTTCCTATTTGATTCTGAGACCTAGGGAGTTTTCTTTTAGAATTTCTTGAAATCTACCATATAAGTTCTTATATAATTTATTATTGTCCACAGCATTCAGATAGTCCAATGACTAATATTTTTCTCCTCAATTTATTTTTTTCATTGTTTTTGTTATGAGACAACTTACATTTTCTTCTATTTTTACCTTACTTGTTGTCTTGTGAAGTCATTGGCTTGTATTTGGCTCATTTTAAATATTGAGGAATTTGTTTCTTGAGCAAGGTTTAGTATCTCTTATAACAAGCTCTCAATTTTCTTTCCCAGTTTTTCTTCAATAGCTTTTATTTCCTTTTCATTTTTCCAATAAATATTCTCATTTAATTTATTAGTAATAAAAGTTCCTTTTAAAAAAACTATTGCTTCGTTTCTTTTAGGAATTCTAGTTCAGTTTGTTCCCAAGCTATAATTTTCTATGAGGCATTACTATAAGATATTTTGGAATCATTTTCTTCTTCTGTATTTGGGTCCTAAGCAATATAACACTATAATAGCTCTTTATAATGAGGTAGTTTTTGCTTCCTTGTTTATTTTTTGTTTGTCCACTCTTCTACTCTACTTCTGTGAAAGGAAATTCTTGGTTCTCTTTGTTTATTTTGAGTTCACATTTGTGAAAGGGAATCCTTTATTCTCTTTGCTTAGTTGGAGCTAACACTTTGGTTAACACTAACTCAACACAAGCTTGAACTAGGTGGAAGAGCTCACAAACCACTTAGTGAATTCATACCCTACCTAGTGCTAGGTGAGAAACCAGCAAGATACTTGGAGAGCTTCACACTTTTTTTCTAATTCAAACAGTCAGAACCTTGTGAATTCTTTTAAGAGTTCACACCCTCAAAAACTGTGAACCCTTTCAATGAGTATTCACGCCTCTAGAAGTTGTGAATTGGTTCCCACAAACACTGCCCCCTTGGCAGTGCTAGCCTATTTGGAAGCTGTGTTTGGCCCCTGTGAAGAGGGGAGGAGACAAGAAGCCACTATAAAAGATCTTGAATTTCTGAGGCTAGAAGGGTGGACTCCAAGAAGAGACTGGACTCAAATAAGGAATCTGGTTTCAAGAAGAAGGTTTGCTAAAAGAAAGTCAACCTCAGGAGTCACTTTGAGCTCAAGTCATTGTCTTCACCTGCCTCTTGAGGAAACTTGGGTGAGTGGATAACTGGCTTTCCCTTCCTGACTTCTGGAGAGAGTTTAACTCAGGTTGGAGGTTTATCAAGTCCTGGCTGAGCCAAGCACTCAAATAATATTTAGTTACATCGGTTAATGTCTCCTCAATCCTTTTGTATTCCTCTGCTTTCACTCTTTCCACCTCTTTTGTAAATAAAAATAAAAGACTTATAATTTTCATATATTTAGCTGAACCATTAATTTTAACACTTACATTTTCTGACTTAAGATTTCATGTCAGGGTTTGTCTCTGCTTCACTTCTGTAAGGAAAGTCTGCACTGGTCCTAATGCTGTTTTCTAGGGATGTTGGATTTTGTGTTATTCCAGAATTGGACAGGATGGGGACCTGCAAATTTTCAGGACTCTCAAAGTGGTCTAAACCAGGGCAAAGTCCAATTGTTGGCCCTCTGGTCTGAGCTTTGCATATTCTTGACTTGATTTTGGGTCTGAGAAGGAATGGATTACTCTTAGACTTAATCAACTGCCAAGGTTTGCTGATTCAGCATGGCAGAGCTATAGATTGTTCTTTGGTCTGGTATTGCTGCCTTAGTTATTTTTCTGCAGGTTAGGATAACTGCTGGAAATGAAACCTGGCTTTGTACTTGGGACTTGATCCACTCTGTTACTGTTACTGCTTGCTTCTGAATGTCCTTCTTTCTAATTTCTCAGAGCCTTCATACCCAAGAATACCACTGTCATGCATAGATCCCTTTCTCACTCTGCTCTGGATATGTGATATGGAACTAAGTAATGAATGACAACAAAGCTGTCAATTTATACCTATCCGTGTCGCAGTGACCCAGTATGGGTCTGGGAGCATCCCATATATATCTGAAATATCCTCTTCCCTAGTTCATAGCTCTCCCTGGGTGCTGGATTGCTTTATAGTGATGTGTGTTCCTGTCCCAACCTGTTCCAGGGTCCATAGATCACCTTCTCTTTTTCTCTATTCTGAGTCATGTTGAACAGAGAACTAACTGTGCCTTTTTCTGGATTCTTCTAACAGGATTTGGTCTGGAATATTTTCTAGTTTGGTTTGGAGAAGTTTAATGGATGGTAACTTATTAAACTGTTGCCTTTCAGTCTAATATTTTGGCTCCCTCAAGGATGGTACATTTTCCACCAAGAGTGCTTTCAGAGCAATAAAGTATTTTGTTGATTCATTCAGTGTCCTTTTTTTAAGCCAAAAAAAACAGAAAAGTAAAAACAGAAGGAATATGATTTTTTCTTTTATAAAAAAGAAAAATGTTATTGATTTATTTTGCTTTTACATTATCTAGAGTTTCAAATATGTACCCTTCTTAGAAAGCAATCCTTAATAGCAAAGAATAAATTAAAGGAGAGAACAATTCAGGAAAACTGACTAACATATTAAAAATAATTTTTACACTTGAGGTGGATTTCTATCCACAGCTTTTCATCTTTGAGAAGAAGGTGAGAAAGGGTACCTGTTCATATCTATTCAATAAGGACAAATTTGGTCATCATAATTTCACAGCATTCAGTTTTGATTGTTGTTCTTTCTATTGACACTATTGTAGTAATGTATTTTGTTTACTTGGTTCTCCTTATTTCACTTTGTTTCAACTCATAAGTCTTCCAGTACTTCTCTGTATTTTATTTTCATTATACAGTAATATTCTATATCATTCATATACCTCAGTGTTTTTAGAGATTCCCCAATCTGTTGGTATCTCCAGTATTTTCTTCCTTTTTTTTCACAACCATAAAAGATGCCACTATTAATATTTTGGTGTATATAGTGTCTTTTTAAAAAATATTCTTGTCATTTCCTTCCTTTGAATTTCCAAGTGAAATGGAATTGATATTTAGCTTCTTAGCATAATTAGATATTACTATCTAAAATATTTCTATTAGTCTACCTACAGAAGATAGCAATGCCCAGCTTTCCATGACCCATCCTACCCCACTATGTATGTCTATCTTTTCTCATATTTGTAAATTTATTTGGAAAGAAGTGAAAGTTCAGAGTTTATTTGCATTTCCCTTGTATTTTAAATATATACACTCATATATAACATCCACAAATATATCTATATGTCATATAATATCTTATATTAAATAATATAATTATTGTATATTACATATATAGGTCTGCCTATATTTTTCATGTTTCAATGTATGCCTGTTTATCTATCTATTTATCTATCTGTCAGTTTTATTTTATTTTTATATTTAAAATTTATGTTAAATATATTAATATATTTTTAACTGTTTATCTCTGTTTTTTTATAATATAAAAACTAGACCTATGATTTAACTGCTTAGGAAGCTTTCAGATAAGGAAATTCACTTTATCAGTGCAAACAAATAGTTCCTCTACAATGTATGGTTATTAATCATTTATACTTGAAAATGATTATTCCCAGCTCTTTCCTACTTATCTATAAAGTGGTGGCTTTCACATATTTCTTTTGCAATTTTTTGGAGATATCAGAACTTTATTGGGGATAATAATTAATACACCCCTCCAATTTTACCATTTTTTTCCTCTTTTAAATGTATTAAGTACAACGTAATTTCAATTTAATGTAATCAAATTAATCTATTTCATCTTTTATAGTTGTTTCTATCATTGGTTAATAATTCACTGCAATTCTTATTTGTTAATGGCATCTGATATGATTTTCTTTGTCACTTTGTTTTTCTTTTTCTTTATGTCTAACCTGATGAAACTAATAAATCTAACAGAAGGACAATACGCAAATGTATATATGCAAAGTGTGTACATTCAGTCAAACAACATGTATTAAGTATTTATTATGCTCCAATCACTGAGTTTCAGAAATAAAGGAAATAGCAATTCAGAGTATGAGGCCACAGGAGCAGAGAGTATGTTTGACTTGAATGAAGTTAGGGAATCCAGGAAGGGGAGAGGAGAAAGAAGAAAATTCCAGATTTCTCAGATACTAAAAATACACTGAGTAAAGAGATGGGATGTCTTGTTCAAGGATCAGCAAGAAATCCAGTCACTCACATACAAGAAGTATCAGATTACAAAATATAACCATAAAAATTATCAGCATTTCTATACAACAAAAACAAAATTGATGATTGTTAAGAGTACCTCAATCCGTTCAGGTAAGATGGCGGCGTAGACTGAACGAATCCTAAAATCTCTGCACCCTTACACACCGAGATAGAAAACAATGTGCTTCGAGAAGAAAGGACCAAATCTAAGAACGGGACAGACCTGGAGGAACCCTACTGCAGCACAACTAAAGAGGTACACCAAGAAAAAGGCTTCAATATTTGAACTGTCGGGACTGAGGGCATAGAAGGGGAATCCCAGGATCCCAAGACACCTCCCCCACATGCTGCGCAGAATCTTCAGCTTCCCGGGAAATCTCAGGGCTGGTGGGTGCACAGGTCGGGAGAGAGGGCCTTGCTGTCATAGGACTCAGGGAGTCAAACACAGACACTGGAGAGGTGACTAGAGGAGAAAACCAGAGAAACACAGCAAAAATGCCCAGAAGATGGTGGCTTAGAGAGAACCAAATCTCACAGTACAGACAGCTTGGCTGCCACATACCAAGATAGAGAAAGCAGGGTTTCAAGAGGAAAGAAAACCAGATCAAACACAGTGGATAGCACAGGGAGACCCCACTGCTGGAGAGCTCAGTTCAGCAAAAAATACTCCTTCTTGTCACCCCACCTTTTGGGTTTGTTTTTTTTTTTGGTTTGTTTGTTTTTCCCTCCCCTCAAGGCTTTGAGGTTTTAGCCTCAGGGCAGACTAATCCAATCCATACAGATTTAATCCCAACAATTGGATAGACAAGAACTCTTCCAAGGGTAGAGAAAGTAATTTACCCCTGGGGGGAAGATCTTTCATCAAAGATCATTAAATACATCTGCTCAAATTAGCAGAACAAGGAAGGGAGAAAAAACATGAGCAAGCAACAGAAAAAGAGAAAAGAAATGACAATTGACAGCTTCTTTCAAGGAAGTGAAAAGAGAGCAAATGAAACAGAAATAGAAGAAAAGGAAGTAGTTCCAGTTAACTGGACACAGGCTTTGGAAGATCTCAAAATTAAATTAACTCAAGAATTTAAAACTCAATTAGTTCAAGAACTTCAGGAACTCAAAAAACAATCAAGAGAGGCTGAAGACAATTTGAAAAATGAAATACATGAGCTAAAACAAGAAAATAAAATATTAAAATCCAGAATTGGCCAGCTTGAAAATGAAGCAAAGAAGGAAAAAGATGATCTACAAAGAAAATCAGACCAGAAAGAGAAGGATGACCAAAAAGCCAGGGATGAAATTCAGTCTTTAAAAAACAGAACTCAACAACTAGAAGAAAATGACTTCAAAAGGTGGCAAGAATATATTAAACAAAATAAAAAACATGAAAAATTTGAGGAGAATATGAAACACCTCATTGATTCAACCAAAGATCTGGAGAACAGAGCTAGAAGAGATAACTTAAGAATTATTGGTTTACCAGAACATCATGATAAAAGAAAAAGTTTAGATAGCATCTTACAAGAAATTATCAGAGAAAATTGCCCAGAAATTCTTGAACAAGAAGGAAAAGTGGAAATTGACAGGATCCACAGATCACCTCCTACATTTAATCCACAACTGACAACTTCCAGGAATATTATAGCCAAATTCAAAAACTACCAGACCAAGGAAAAAATATTACAAGCGGATAAAAAGAAATCATTCAGATATCAGGGCACCACAGTTAGGATAACACAGGATCTGGCTGCATCTACATTGAAGGACCGGAAGGCATAGAACACAATATTCTGGAAATCAAGAGAACTGGGGCTACAACCAAGAATCAACTATCCAGCAAGACTAACTATATTACTGCAGGGGAAAGTATGGTCATTCAATAAAATTGAGGACTTCCAAACATTCATCAAGAAAAAAACAGACTTAAACAGAGAGTTTGTTGCCCAAACCCAGAGCTCAAGAGAATCAATATAAGGTAATTAAGAGAATGGGGGGAGGAGAAAGAAAAAAAAATTCTTTTCTTTAAGGGACACAACAAATTCAATCAATTTATATCCCAAGAAGAAAAGAAGGTATTG
>NC_058131.1:326439959-326452869 GCF_016433145.1 Gracilinanus agilis | reverse complement strand
GACATGAATAGGCAATTTTCAGATAAAGAAATCAAAAGTATCAATAAGCACATGAGAAAGTGTTCTAAATCTCTAATAATTAGAGAAATGCAAATCAAAACAACTCTGAGGTACCATCTCAGGCCTAGCAGATTAGCTAAAATGATAGCAAGGGAAAGTAATGAATGTTGGAGGGGATGTGGCAAAATTGGGATGTTAATGCATTGCTGGTGGAGTTGTGAACTAATCCAACCATTCTGGAGGGTAATTTGGAACTATGCCCAAAGAGTAATAAAACAATGCCTACCCTTTGATCCAGCCATACCATTGCTGGGTTTGTACCTCAAAGAGATCATAGATAAACAGACTTGCACAAAAATATTTATAGCAGCGCTCTTTGTGGTGGCAAAAAACTGGAAAGCAAGGGTATGCCCTTCAATTAGGGAATGGCTGAACAAATTGTGCTATGTGTTGGTGATGGAATACTATTGTACTCAAAGGAATAATAAACTGGAGGAATTCCATGTGAACTGGAAAGACCTTCAGGAACTGATGCACAGTGAAAGGAGCAGAGCCAGAAGAACATTGTACACAGAGACTGATATATTATGGTAAAATCGAATGTAATGGACATCTGTACTAGCAGCAATGCAATGATCCAAGACAATTTGGAGGGATATATGGAAAGGAACACTATCCACATTCAGAGGAAGAACTGCAGGAGTAGAAACACAGAACAAAAACAACTGTGTGGACACTTGGGTTGATGAGAACATGATTGTCGATGTAGACCTGAAAAGACCACACCCATGTAATAAGTATCAATAATGTGTAAGTAAGTCTTGACTGACCATACCAGTGGAAATGCAAATTAGCTACATTGGGGGGAGAGGGTGAGTTGAGAGATGTTGGGGGGGGGGGGGTGAAGAGGGTGAAGGGTACAGTAAAAACATGACTTATGTAAGCAGGGAAATTTTTTCTAAAAATAAAAAAATTATTAAAAAAAAAAAAAGAGTACCTCAATCCTCCCATTCACCTAGGCTCCCAATTTAGGTATCTTCCTTAACTCCTCATTCTTTCTCATATTTATATCCAATTTGTTTTCAATTCTATTTTCACAAAATCTCCCTCCTTCTATGCATCTCTTCTTCCCCTTCTCTCTCTCTCTATATATATATAGAGAGAGAGATATGTATGTATGTATGTATGTCTCTGATATATATATATATATATATGTATGTATGTATGTATGTATGTATGTATGTCTCTGACACAGTCACTATCCCAGTGCATCCACTCTGAATGCACTACTTTGAGACTTTTCTGACTGACTTCTCCATCTTGACCCAGGAAGATTATTATTGGCATAACTTCATCATCCTATAAGAAGATCCCATCAGCCTTCAGTTTCAAATTCTTTGCCAAGACAAAAAAGAACAGCTATAAATATTTTTGTACAAGTAAGCCCTTTCCCATTTTTTTCATCTCTTTGGGATACAAAGAAGGTAATAGTATTACTGCATCAAAGGGTTCATTGTTTTATAGCCTTTTGGGCATAATTCCAAATTGCCCTCCAAAAGGTTGGATCAGTTCACAAATCTACAAGTAATACATTAGAGTTCCAATTTTACCACATCCCCTCTAACATGTATCATTTTTCTTTACTAAAATATTGGCCAATCTGATAGGTGTGAGGTGGTACCTCAGAGTTGTTTTTATTTTTACTCTCTAATCAAGAGGAATTTAGAATTGTTTTATATGCTAATAGATAGCTTTGATTTCTTCATCTGAAAAAATGTCTATTCATATCTCTCGACTATTTGTCAATTGGGGAATGATTTGAATTCTTATAAATGACTTAATTTTTATGTATTTGAGAAATGAATCTTTATTAGAGAAATTTCTTACAACAAGTATTTTTCCCTAGTTTGTTATTTCCCTTCTAATCCATCTGGCCCTGGAGAAATTTTCTTAGGGAGTTCATTGATGGTTTGTTCAATTTCTTCCTCCAAGACGGGATTATTTAAGTATTCTATTTCCTCTTTGTTAATGTATGTAATTTATATTTTTTAAAATATTAATCCTTTCTCATAAATTCTCTGATTTATAATCATAATTGGGCAAATTAGCTCCTAAAGATTGTTTTAATTCTCTTCATTGGAGGTGAATTCACCCTTTTCATTTTTATATTAGTGATTTTATTATCTTTCCTTTTTTTTAAATCAAATTAACCATGCTCTATTGTATTTGCATTTTTTCTTTCCAATAGAACCAATTCATTTTTCTTTCCAAAAGAACCAAACCAAGTCTTATTTATTAGTTCAATAGTTCTTTTACTTTCAATTTAATTAAGTTCTCCTTTGATTTTTTTAGGTTTTCCAATTTATTCTTTAATTGGGATTTATAATTTGTCATTTTTCTGGTGTTTATTTCTCTCTTTTTTTAGTTGCCTGTCCAACTTATTGTTCTACTTTTTCTCTATATAGAGTAGCATTCATGGATATAAGTTTTCCCCTCACTACTGCTTTGGCCATATCCCCAAAATTTTAATATCTCTTCATCTTCCTTCTATTTAATGAAATTAGAGATTGTTTCTATGATTTGTTCTTTGACACACCCATTTTTAAGAATTAGATTATTTAGTTTTCAATTAATTTTAAATTTTTCTTTCCATAAACCTTTATGGATTATAATTTTTATTGCATTATGATTTAAAAAATGCATTTATTATGAAGTTTTTATGCCCTGTTATGAGGTCAATTTTTGTGTCTGTCCCATGAGCTTCTGAAAAGAAGGTATATTCATTTTAATCCTTATTCAGTTTTCTCCAGATGACTATTAAATGTAACTTTTATAAATTTCATTTACTTCCTTTAATTCTTTCTTATTTATTTTTTGGCTAGATTTATCTAGTTCTGATAGGAGAAGGTTGAGTTCCCCAACCAGTCTGGTTTAATGTCTATTTCCTCCTTAAGTTCCTTTAGCTTCTCCTTTACTATACCATTTGGTTCATATATGTTAAATATTAATATTAATTCACTGTCTATAATACCTTTTATCAGGATATAATTATTTTCCTTATGTCTTTCAATCAGATCTATTTTTCCTCTACCTTTTTCTGAGATCATGAAAGCTATTTCTCTATTTTTTTGTCTTTGTTGAAGCCCAATAGATTCTTTTCCAACCTCTTAACTTTATTCTATATGCGTCTACCTTCCTCAAATGTGTTCCTTGTAAACAACATACCTTAGGATTATGGTTTTTAATCTACTCTGCTATTCAGTTCCATTTTTTAGTTCCATTTACATTTACAGTTGATTACCTTCTGTGTATTCCCTTCCATCTTCTGTTCCCCTTTTAATCCTGCTATTTCTCCTTTCACTCTATCTCTCCACACAATTTTTATCACTTCCCCATTTCACCTCCCTTGTATTATTCCCCTTTCCACCAATACCACTCTTATTTCCCTCCTACTTCTGTATAAGGTATTTTAATCACCTTCCCAACTTTCGCCACCCTTGTATTACTCCCCTCTTCACAACTCCCATTTTTTATGCCCCTTCTACTTCTCAATATGGTAAGGAGGTTCTATACCCCAATGAGTCTGGCTTTTATTCCTTCTCTCAGCCAATTCCAATTAGAGTAATATTTAATTATTGATTGTCCTTCACTATGGTCATCCTCTCTTCCACAGTAGTAGTTCCAACCCCCCTGCTGCTTTATGTAAAATAATTTACTCCATTTTACTTCTCTCTTCCCTTTCTCTCAGTACAATCCTCTTTTTCACCCCTTTATTTGTTTTTGAATACCATTTTAAACAGTTTAATACCATAACTTCTGAGTATAGTTTTTCTAAATACTATGATAATAATAACAAAAATTTAAGCATAACAAATATTTTTTTTCTTTTAGGAATATAAATAATTCAACCTTACTGAGGTCCTTAATTATTTTCTCTTTTTTATTTACATTTTTATGTTTCTCTTGAATTTTGTATTATGATATCAAATGTCCTATTTAATTCTGTTTAATTAATTGTCAGTTTTGGTGGTGATTTTTTTTATTTGATAGGTGATTCTTGGTTGTAAACCCAGTTCCCTTGCCTTTCAGAATATCATATTCGAAATGATCTGATCCTTCAATGTAGAAGCTGCTAGATCCTGTGTAATCCTGACTGGGAGTACATTTGAATTGCTTCTTTGTGACTACTGCAATAGTTTCTCCTTGGCCTGGGAACTCTTGAACTTGGCTATTGCATTCCAGGGAGTTGTCATTTGGGGATATGTTGCAGGATATGTATAATCTTTGAATTCTTTCAATTTCTCTTTTTTCCCATAGTTTAAGAATATTAAGACAGTGTTTTCTTGGATAATTTCTTGTAATATGACTTCTAGGATTTTTTTTTTGGTCATGACTTTGAGGTTGCCCAATAATTCTTAAAATTATCCTCCTGGATATATTTTCTCAATCAGTTGTTTTTTTCCTTGAGATATTTCACATTTTCTTCTATTTTTTTATTTGTTTGATTTTTGTTTTGTTGTTTCTTAATGTCTCCTGAAGTAATTAGCTTCTATTTGCCCAGTTCTAATTTTTAAAGATTGAATTTCTTCCATGACTGTTTGATTTTCCTTTTCCTTTTGGTCCATTTTACTTTTTCAGAATACTCTTTTCTACATTGGATTTTTGTGCCTCTTTTTCCAGTTGACCAATTTTTGCTTTTTAAGCTATTATTTTCTTTTTGCATTTCTTTTCCCCATTTTATTTGACCTGTCTTGTTTGATTTTTTAATTCTGTTTTGAGTTCTTCCAGAGTTTGAGACCAATTATTATTTTTACTTGAAGTTTGCAAGTGGTTGCTTGGATCTTATCATCCTCTTGGTTCTGTGCTTTGCTCTTTGTCCCCACAGAAAATTTTAAAGGTTAGATGTTTCTTTTTCTATTTGCTTATTTTACCAGCATTTTTTTCTGCCTGTGGACTGGTGATTCTAAAATCCCATTGCTGATTCTATCTCCTACCCATACGATCATCACTTTGAGTTTGTTTTTTTTTGCCCTGGGACTAGGTCTTCATGTTAGTAATGCAGGGTTGAAAGGACTCAGTTCTATAGAGTTCTGGGCCTCACTGTGGACTGATGCTGAGGCCCATGTCCCAGGATCTCAAAGCTAGCCTATGCCCAGTTGTGGAATCTGGAAGAGTAGGTAGAGGAGGATGTTTGTGAAGCACATTCATTGGTGTTAGGGTAATCTCTGTATGCCTCAGTTTCTCATCTGTAAACTGGGGTGTTAAAAGCACCTACATCCTAGAGTTTTTGTGAGAACCAAATGAAATAATAATTGTAAAGTATATAGCACAAAGTCTGATACCTATCAAGCACTTATTATTTATTATACAAATAAATGTTAGCTAATTTTTTAGCCATAAAAGAAGAATTTTACATCCCAATATTTAAATAAAAGAAATAATCTCTATACTTCATTGCATTTATACAAATGAATATGGGTGAAGAATATAAATATACATATACGTATAATCTGTATTTACATGCATACATAAGTATATTGACAATAGGGAGACAGTACCTTTTCACAAGGAGTTTCCATTGTAATGGAGGAGACAACAGGAGAATGGTGAGAAAGAAAGGAAGTTATAGATTGGAAAGTGATAAAGCTAAGTGAATGAAACTGGACAGACTAGTGATGATCATTATAGAAATAGTTTTGACTTGATTGCAGTCCTTAGAGCTAGGAGTATAAAGATTGGGATCAAAATGTGAGAGTGAAGAAGAAGTTATACAACCAACTGATTCCAATGGCTTTACTCTCCACTCAGCCATTTTTCCTAAAGGTCTTGTTTGGAGGATAGAGTAACAATAAACAGTGGGGCAGAAAAGATCCTATTGAAAGGCTATATCTTTCCATGGAGTAAGAATAGGCTTCTGTATAGGTTTGTGTGAGAAAACATATCTCTATGCTCAATATTTTTACAAAAGAGAAAGCCCGTGTATACATCTCTTTATTTCTACAAAAGAAGACATTTCTATGCACCTCTGAATCTGCATAAGGAAAACATCTGTGTTCATATCTACTTCGGTTTAAGAGAAAACACCTCTGTATACTATTTTTGCATAAGAAAAAAGGCCTTTGTAGACTGTTAAATCTGCATAAGAGAAGGTACTTTTTTATAGTTCTACATCTACATAACAGAAGACATTTTTGTGTCTCTCTACATCCGCATAAGAGAAAACACATCTGTACACCTATATATCTATATGTTACCTCTGAACACATGCTTCTTCTGCATAAGAAAAGATGGCTCTTTATCTCTATAAAAGACTTTTGTATAATGTATGACTGTATAAAAGGAAACATCTCCATAAAACATTTCATCTGTTTGAGTTGGCTCATTTGTCTATCTCTGCTCTATACACCTGTGTGAGAAGATGCCTACAAATATCTTTATATATGAATAAGAAAGTTACCTCTGTTTAGCTCTTCATTTGTAAAAACAAAACACGTCCTCTATGAATATCTACTTTATCTGAATAAAATGATTTCTGTGTAGCTCTAAATTTGTGTGAGTCACCCCTGTGTTCTCTGAAAACACCTATATACTTCTAAAGTTAATATGGAAAAAAAATCTTTGTGTATCTCTCTGTTGGCATGAAAGAAATCACCTCTGAAATCCAGAAATCAGAGGAACAAGAAAACTGATTTGAATATAGCCCTTTTCTCAGCTGATGCTCACAATATTGGGTTAGAGATTGAAGATATTAATACTCCCATATTATAGATGACAAATTAAAAACAGGATCAGAAAGGGATGAGATTTCCTTCAAATCATAAAGCTAATAGTTGCAAGACCAACATCTCTTCATAGTTCTTTAAATCAAGGACTATTCATCATTTTTTGGACCAAACCACATTTCCACTAAGATAAGATGAAGAATATTTTCTAACATAGAAAAAAAATTGTTTTCCTTCCTGTAGACAATCAGTTGGTACAACAGAGGGCTGGACCCTAGAATCAGGAAGATGTAAGTTCAAAGATGTCTTTAGACAGGTTAATTTTGTGACCTGAACAAGTCATTAATCTGTCATCTGCCTTAGTTTCCTCATCTTTCAAAGGGGAATAATAATAAAGCATTTATCACAGGGTTTCCATAAGGAACAAGTGATATATTATTTATAAAGCTCTTAGAACAATGTTGATATGTAGTAGGGTCTTAATAAAATCTTATTTCCTTACTTTGTTGAAGTTTTCTTGCTGGAATTATTCAATTTAATTCAATTCAACAAACATTTTAAAGCACCTACTGTGTTCTCTCTTTGTATATGTGTGTATATATACATATATATACATATATTTATCAAGTTAGCTAGCTACCCATACACATGTATGTATGTATGTATGTATGTTTGAATGTATGCATGTATTAATGCCAAGAGTGGGGAAGAGGTCTACTCTGAAAAGAAACTTGTTCACAATAGAATAGATCCAGAAAACAAAGTGGAAGTTATTCATTTTTATTCCTACAGAAGGAAAGAGTGAAATAGAGAGTGATGGGGCAAACATAAATGGATGTGAAGAAACAAGGATGAGGAAGGAGGCCAAGGCAGCTTAAAAATTTTGCAAAGCCAAAGAGGAGAAACACTTTGACAATCTTCTGAAGTGACAATGCGATATAGATATTATTATTAATCCCTAAGAAAAAGGAAGAGATAAAATAAGCAAATCTTCAACCAACTTGATAGTAACAACCATTCTCAGACCAGGCAATATATAGAATCATGAGGCAGGTTTGAGATAGTCACCCTCAGCCATGTCTACTTTGTCCAAAGTCTTACTCTATCTTTGAGTCATATCCTCTTCCTCAAAGTGCAAAAGAATCCAGAGGAGGGTCATTTTCCTGTAAAGTAGCCCAATAATACTGATATAAAATTGGATTTTTGAGGGATTTTGGCATATGATTTAGAAAACTAGAGTAAAGGAGACCAGTTTAATTCCTGTTTCTGGTACATACTAACTACAATTCTGGGTAAATCACTTAGTTCATTGTCCCCCAGACAACTCTTTATTGAAAGATAGAGTTTCCTTACCGTGAATTCCCTACAGTGATAAAATCATAGGTCCAGTTAAAATTGTTATTGTCATAATTCTCATATTTTTGATGGAGTTCAAATAAAGAATCTTAAGACTAGTCACTATCATGTTCTTTTTTTTCCATTCCTTTTCACACCTCCATCTTCTAAACCTTTTCTTTTTTTCACTAGAATTCAGAAAAAAAGAGTCCTGAGATAAGGCACTATTCTACTATTATTATTTTAAATTTAATGTTCTATAGACTATTATATATTATTCCAAAAACTGCTTTTTTTAGTTAAACAAAAGTTCAATGTCTGTAGGCTCGTTGAAAATATCTTTGTATACTTATAGACACGAAGAGGTCAATGATAATGTAATAGGTATTATTCTGTTCCCAAAAGATCTTGATCTTTATTGCTAGATCTATATATTTTCAAAGCTATTCAGTCTTAATGACTTAGACATTAAGAATATTTAGTATAGCAGCTATAAAACTATCCACACAATAGCCACTTGTGTTGTTTCTTAAATTACATCACTGTTATTTCCACATCTCCTTTGGTTGTAGTAGAAGCTGTCACATCTTATTTGATATTGATCATAATTCCTTGCTACTGGAATTCTTTCTTTCTGTCAATTTAACACTTTTTTTCTTTGATATAAAAGCTTTAGATTTTAGCAATGAAATACTTGGTCTTTCAGGTGATGATCAGTAGATTCTTTATTTGCATTGACCCATTGTTCTAATGTATTTGGGCAATTTTCATTTTTGACTGCTTTAAATATAGTATCCATGTTATATCTTTTTCTGATCATGGTATTTAGGGTGTCTAGTGATTAGATTTCCTTGAACTTTTTTTCAAGTCACTTGTTTTTTCTAGAAAATACTTTGCCTTCCCAGCAGTTTGGCGATATAGTGAATAGAGTCACAATCCTGGCATTTGAAAAGTTAATCTTCCTGAATTCAAATCAACTTTTTAAAAACCAGTTTTCCAGCTGTGTGACCCAGGAAATGTCACTTAAACCTATATGCCTCAGTTTCTTCTTCTGTAAAGTGAGCTGGAGAAGGATATGGCAGGCCACTCCAATATCATTGCCAAGAAACCCCCAAATGAGGCCATGAAAAATCAAACTTTATTCAACAATGCTTGACTTTTTCTTTCTTTTTTTCTTTTCCAGAATTTTGATTTTTTCCCTTGGTGTCTCACTGAATAATTGATTTCTGTATGACCTATTCTAATTTTCATAGAGTCCATTATTTTGTAAAGTTTTACCATTTTTTCTTCTAAGCAAGTAGAAGAAGGGATTCAGGCAGTAGAACACTGATCCAGAAGTCAAGAAGACCTGAGTTCAGTTCTGTTCTCAGACACTTACTCGTTATGTCATCCTTATCAAGTGATTTAAGCTGTTTCTTTCAGTTTCCTCAACTATAAAAAGGAGACAATAATAGTTCTACTTTCCCAGTGCTAAATGAAAATAATATTTGTAAAGTTCTTAGCACAATATCTGGCATAGAGTAGGTACTTAATGACGCCTTTCCTGTTTTCCTTTTTTCCTTCTTTTTTTTTCTTCCTTCTTCCATATTTAGTCTCCTTTGAATTCTTGCCTCCAGAATGTTTAATTTCATTGTTAAAATCTTTCTTGATTCACATCTAGTTCTTATGGAAAAATCTCTTTTTCTTTGAAATTTTTTCTTTCCTCCCAGATTGGATCTTGAGATTTCTGTTTTAATTCCTTATTGTAGTCTGTATCTTCATCAGTTTACTCATCTCTAAAGTTTTATTTTCTATATTGAAGTTTTGTTCCAGTGCCAAGCCCAGTTCCTATTGCACCCTGCTTCTGGGGTAAAGTGGTCAGGCCTTCTTGATCTTTAAGTAGGTCATCTGAGCATATATATTTATCTTCACCTCCTGGGGTGAAGTACCTTCCTGCATCTTTGAGATTCAGAAATCTGTGTTTTCAGGGCCCTCCCTGGCTTCTAAGGACAGTGATAGGGACTTTGTGGCTATTGGGCCTGGGATATCCTGAATTGGGCCTTGTTGAAATCATTGTCACACTTTATTTGTCACTGTCACTCCCTGTCCTGTCACCTAAAAATGCAAATTCCTACAAATTCCTCATATGAGCCTCTACTAAAAATAACAACAACAACAACAACAACAACAACAACAACAACAACAACAACAACACCTTACCTTTGTATTGGCTCCCAGGCAGAAGAGTGATAAAGGCAAGACAATTGGGATTAAGTGACTTGCCCAAAGTCACACAGCTAGGGAAGTATCTGAGGTCAAATTTGAACCCAGAACTCCCCCATCTCCAGGCCTTGTTCTCTGAACTTTTGTTGCCAATGGATACAGATCTTGAAAGGCTGTAACTGTTTCTGGCCAATTGCTGCTATGCTGGAAGGCCCTCAACAAATTTTGCTGAGTAGAGGTGTTGGTTTCTCTGATAGGTCAAATTTCCCACTGCATGAAAGGTTTGGGCTAAATTTTTATGCATTTCTAATATAGAATAAGACATTTAGTGTAGCTGCTTATTGAATTTCTTGATCACTATTTAATAAAGTGATATTGTTAGGATTTTGCTACAGTAGGGGTTTAGGAGTTTGGTTGTTCTCTTCTTTTCAAGCAGCTATCTTGGCAGGAAGTCTTCTTAAACTTTTATAGAACAATGTTTATTCACTGGTAATTGTATGGAACAGTTCTGTCTGTAATAAATCTTTGTTTCTAATACACGTTATTTGCTGAATTCTCAAGGATATTTTGGGCTTAAATCTGAATGTAGTTTGGAGATTTGTCATCTCTTAGTTTCTAAAGGATAGCAAACTATTTATGCATAATTTCAATGACCCAGTTGTGTCTTACTAGGCATCTAGTAGATGCTAAACCATTTAAAATCTCCAGTATTATATGCCTCACTTTCAACATTTCACTGTATAATCTACATTGATCAATAAGTGTAGGGACTCTAAGGAAACTCTTTTTCTGTGTTCTGGTGGACATTCTGATGTTGAATTGCTATTTAAACAACAACATCCGGAAAACTCCATTTCTACAAAAAAAAATTATATAACTTAGACATTTGCCTATTTTTAACCTATTATTCAAGGAATTTATATTGGTGTTGAAGCAGCATATACTGATATGCACATGTCCTCATTTTTTTTAAGTTTCTGACAAATATTGTGGGAGAAAATGTTTGTTATGATAATTATGGTAGATAGTAGCTTTTCAACTTAGTCCATTTCAATATAATTATTCCATTAATTGTATTTGTGCTGTTGAAATCAAAAATAGCATTTCTAAATTCCATTCTCAGCATGCCCCTCTCTTTTCCAATATCAACCAGGACACCAACATTATTTTTGCCATCTGCATCATTTTTAGGTATCACATCGAGAGTGTAGATTAAGTATATATTTTCAGTTCAGTCAGGCTCTTGAGATTTTCCTCCTCAGATTTAAGTAACTCTTCAGTTTCCACTCTTATTTCATGTAATCTTGGTTCATGAATGAATTTATCTCTTATGTCTATCCTGCACTGATCTGTAATATCAGTAACATTGAGCTGAGGATATTGATGATGAAAAGTACAACAGCCTTATCTATCTATAACTGGTAAGAACTGATTCTAGGTGATTTTCCCCTTATTATATAGTATAGGCAGAAAATGAAAACATTATATCTTCAGTTCATTTCATCTGTGCTGGTTCTCTGCTCATTTTACTGGTAAGTATATGCACCAATACATCACCAGGAGATTTCAGTATTTTTTACAAATTTGTTCCAGTGTGTCTTGTCAAATTCAATTGCTTAAGCAATATCATGTCAAATTGATCATTATTGCATCATACTTTTATTACTAGTAAACAAACCTTAAATCCTTCTCCAATTCATCTATTTCTTAGATTAGCAGAAACTATCTGAGGAATAATCAAATTAATAGAAAAACTTCAAGTGATCAATTCAAGGTATATAGTAAACTAAGAGAAAAAAATAAAAATCCATTCCCATTTAAATAAATAGTGAAATGATATGAACAGTAATTAAGAGGAAAATTGGAAATTAATGTCTAATTTTAAAAAATTCTAGATTACAAAATAATAGTTTAAGTGAATATCAAAACATTCCTAAAGTTTCCTCTCACACCTGGCATATTGTCAAAACTGCAAAAGATGGAATAATTCAGTGTTGGAGTGGCTGTGGAAAGACAGGCACACTGAAATGTTGTTCGTATAGCTATGAATTAGTAAAGCTTTTTAAGACTGTTTGGAATTATGCAAATAAAATGACTAAAATGTTCATAGCTCTTGACCCAGAGATTCTGTATTAGTCATCTAACAAAGAGGATCATTAACAAACAAAACA
This sequence comes from Gracilinanus agilis, assembly GCF_016433145.1. Classification (NCBI taxonomy): domain Eukaryota; kingdom Metazoa; phylum Chordata; class Mammalia; order Didelphimorphia; family Didelphidae; genus Gracilinanus; species Gracilinanus agilis. The sequence goes on along the minus strand of NC_058131.1, from coordinate 326,440,439 downwards.
TTTCTAGTTAGATCAAAATCATTCTAGTAACAACTTTTTTTGGCAGCAAGGAATTAGAAACAAAACAGATGTCTATCAATTGGGGAATGCTTAATTAAACTGTGGTGCATGAATTTCATGGCATATTATTACTGTGCTGTAAGGAACAAAAGATGAATACAGAGAAGCATGAGATGACATACAAAGTAATACAAAGTGAAATAAGCAGATCTAGGAAAAGAATGTCTATAACAATTAAATTGGAAAAACTAGCCAATACAAAAGAATTGAAATTAAAATGCCTCCGATGCCCAAGACACAAATTCAAAAGAAGAGAATTACTCTGAAACATCTGCAAACAAAACATCAGAAAAATGTTGTACTTGGTCACAAAATCACAGAGTTCGTGAAAGACATGAATTGGAAAACTGAGTGAAAAAATATATATATATTTCAGCTGCCTCCATATATATATATATATATATATATATATATATATAT
>NC_058131.1:326388777-326435019 GCF_016433145.1 Gracilinanus agilis | reverse complement strand
GACACTTCCAGCTGTGTGACCTTGGGCAAGTCACTTGACCCCTATCGCCCACCCTTACCACTCCTGGGCCAAGGACAGTCCCTAGCCCAGATGAAAAAGGAGGAGGGTTGGGCGTGGGGCTAGCAACCCCACCCTGTAAAAAACTACATCTGCTAAAGAAACTGCAACCTAAAGTAGGGGCAGCTGGGCTAGCTCAGTGGATTGAGAGCCAGGCCTAGAGAGGAAAGGTCCTAGGTTCAAATCCGGGCTCAGACACTTCCCAGCTGGGTGACCCTGAGCGACTGTGTGACCCATTGCCTACTGGTTGTGGCCCTATGCTCCTAGAATGAAGTCCCAGGATAAAAAAAAAATAAAAAAAAAGTTGACCCTATATCCCTAATCCCAAAGATTATTTTAGAAGTTCTTTAGGGAATAATAATTTGCTCAAAAGTTGAAAACTCAATTTCTCTTCCCTTTTCCTTTTTTATATCTGGGTTTTACAAGGCTTTTTATAGGCACCAAGCCAAATGATGCTTTTTTTTAATTGTATATCCACACTTTTGGAAGTGGCTATAACCTTCATGTTTGCAAACTAGAAAAGTCTTTATTTCCTAAAGGAAGATTTTAATTTTTGAATTGTTTGTGAACTATGTACTTTATCAAAAGTATACCAAATGATCACATAAGGATAAAAAATGTTTCATCCTTGGGATAATATAGGGGATTTAATCTTTAACCTACTCTCTAGACCCAAAGGCCCATAATGTAATTAAAATTATGATATTGAAGTATTAAACTATCTGTAAAAGACTCTTCGAAAGAATTAAAGAGAATATTTTCATTGAATAACACAGTATGGGCTTTTAAAAGTTAAATCCTAGGGACAGCCCTTTGGTTTCTAGGCATCAAGACATCAGTGAAAGGGAGAATGGAAGAAGAGGGAATCTCTCTGTTGATGCCCTATCTTCATTTGACAATGACATCTAGCAATGGCTTCCCTAGAGCATTCAATTTTATAGTTCATCTGTTTAAGCAGGCTTGAGGCAAAACTGAGGGAGCAGAAACATATACTCTAGGCAGGCATGGGTGGAGAAATTCAAGCAATCAAGGGAGGAAACCAAACACTAAGAATCTAGTTTGCCAACCTGCCTTATTTACTGAACTCAAGGAGAGCTATGTGATGACTTTGAAAGAGAACAATTCCAAACATTCAGTACTAGAAGATATGAATTACTTTTCCATATATTTATATATATGGAAATTATATGGCAATGGAATATTATGTGTAATATCCCATTGCCATTATGATCTTTCCTGTATTATTGTAGATGAATATTCCTTGCATTTATGGGGGAAAAGGTTTTATAGTGATTTGATTGATGCCGATTTAGTAGATAATTTTGCTAACAGATAATTGTATCTATGGGCTGATTGATATTAGGAAACATACCCCAATGGGCACTCATAAGTTTTAATGTGAAGCACAAAGACCAACAGGTTTGTCCCTTGAATTTTAGGCAGTAACTTCAAAATGTTGCCCAGGGACAACTTGCTAACAATTAGAGTTAAGTGGTACAGTGGATAGAGTGGTACTGGGCTTCATATTAAGAAGATTTATATTTGTTGGTTCAAATCTAGATTCACTTACTAACTGAATAATCTTGGGCAAGTCACTTAGCACTGTTTGCCTCAGTTACTCATCTATAAAATGAACCAAAGAAAAAATGGCAAACTACTCAAGTTTCTTTGCTATGAAAACCCCAAATGAGATCATGAAGAGTCAATTGAACAAAAAGAAGTATCCATTAATGAATAGATAAATAAATAAGTAAGCAATGCTGGCTTGGGTTCTCAGTGGTCCTTGTTTTGATTCTCTTTGAATAAAAAACTTCTACTCTATCAGAATGGAATCTCATCGAAGTTTGGTTCTTGTAATCTGTGTCAAAGCCATTACACTAAGTGTGGCCCATTTCTGAATAATAAGCCGATGACTTAAGTAACACCCAAACAGATATCTGTTAATATACCTTCATCTCAGTCATAGTTTTAATCCATGTGTTGTCATTCTTATTCTTCATTTGCACTGATATAATTTGCATGAAAAAGGGCAAACTAGCTGATTGGATATTATACTTCATACCTCAGAGCTTAGCTCATTAACTTAAAACTTTTGTGAAGACTTGGAAAATGTTAAAAAGGAGCAAAGTGAAATAGGACCGCTTCACTTCTCTATGCCTTAATTTCCTCATCTATAAAACAGGGATTTTAATGGATATGAATGGGCAGTTTTTAGATTAAGAAATCAACATGAAAAAGTGTTGTAAATCCCCCCTGATTAGAGAAATGTAAATCAAAACAAATCTGAGGTACCACCTCACACCTAGCACATTGGCCAATATGACAGTAAAGGGGTAACACCAAGATGGAGGAGTAACCTGAATAGCAGCTCTGTGTCGCCACACAAAGCCCCTCTCCAACCAAGATTAAAATATTGCAACAAAATGAATACAGGAGTAAAAGAACCAACAAAGACAGAGTGAAATAGCTTTTAAGAAAAGAAAAACTCAAAAGGTAGGCAGACAATATCTGGGGCACTGGGTGAGAGGAGAGCAGAGGCAGCAAGAGACTGTAGCAAGGAGTGAAGAGCAAGCCAAGAGCAAACTACACTCCCCACATTGGCTGTCACAGGTTCCAAATTTAAGTCCAAGATAATATTCAGACCCTGAGATTTTGCCTGGGAAATAGTGGTCCAAGACAACCCACTCCCCTTGAAATTTGAAAGCTGTGAAGAAGTCTAAAGTTCTAGCCCAGGGCAATCTGGGGTGAAGGGGGCTGATCCATGTGGGCCTAGAGTGAAGCTAGATATCCTGGTCTGGGCTTGGGATGAGAACACAATCCACAGTTTGGGTTGAAGACACAGTTCACTGGGGAGATTCCCTCCAGGATCTTTTTGCCTGAAACTAAGGGTAGAACACCACTACAGGGCAATCAAGGGTGTGTCTGATTGAATCAAGAACACCTTGAGATAAAAAACTTGAGCTTAAGCTTGGGGCTAGAATTTGATCTAACCTGACCTGATCAAGTTCAGAATGAGATCAAAACTTTATATCCAAGCCTAAGGAAAGTCTTTAAGCTATCAGTATGTTGAGGGTCAATTGAATCAGCAGTGGGAGGGGGCTTTCTGAGTTCTCAGCCCTCACACCATCTGGTAAACTAGTAACAACACAGAAAATAAGCTGAGAATAACATCAAAGAAGGACTAAAGTTTAAGAGAGTACCCCAACTTCCCAGAATAGAGACTACCAATAATTACATAGAAAAAAAATGAGTAAACAACAAAAAAAGCACCAAAATATAAAGATATTTAATGGAGAAAAAAGAGCAAAGTACAGACAGATAATGGGTCAGTAAAAGCAAAGGAAACACATGCAAAGTCCAAAAGAAAAACATGGATTGGAAACAGAGTCTGGTAGATCTCAAAAAAGACTTCAAAAATGAATTAAAAATGGCAGAGGAAAAAAGGGGAAGAGAAATGAAAGAGATGCATGTAGAAATGGGTCAATTGAAAAATGAGAACCAAAAACTGACAGAATAAAATCAGGTTTTAAAAATCAGAACTGACCATCTAGAAACTAATGATTTCATGCAAAATCAAGAAACAATAAAGCAGAATCAAAACAATTAAAAAACAGAGCAAAAAATGAAATATATTATTTTTTTAAAACATTTACCTTCTGTCTTGGAGTCAATACTGTGTATTGGCTCCAAGGAAGAAGAGTGGCAAGGGCTAAGGAATGAGGGTTAAGTGACTTGCCCAGGGTCACACAGCTAGGAAGTGTCTGAGGCCAGATTTGAACCTAGGACCTCCCATCTCTAGGCCTGGTTCTCAATATACTGAGTCACCCAGCTGACCCCCATGAAATATATTATTGAAAAAACAATAGATCTAGGAAAGATAATTTGAGAATTATTGGTCTACCTAAAAGCTATGATGAAGAAAAANTCTAGGAAAGATAATTTGAGAATTATTGGTCTACCTAAAAGCTATGATGAAGAAAAACCTTGGATATCATATGACAAGAAATTATCAAAGATAAGTGCCCAGACAATTTGGAACTGTGCCCAAAGGGCTTTAAAAGACTATCTGCCTTTTGATCAAGCCATGCCACTGCTGGGTTTGTACCCCAAGGAGATAATAAGGAAAAAGACTTGTACAAAAATATTTATAGCCATGCTCTTTGTGGTGGCAAAAAAAAATTTAGAAAATGAGGGGATTCCCTTCAATTGGGGAGTGGCTGAACAAATTGTGGTATCGGTTGGTGATGGAATACTATTGTGTTGAAAGGAATAGTGAACTGGAGGAATTCCATATGTACTGGAACAACATCCAGGAATTAATGCAGAGTGAAAGGAACAGAAACAGGAGAACCTTATACAAGGAGATGGATTCACTGTGGCACAATTGAATGTTATGGACTTCTCTACTAGCAGCAATGTAATGATCCAGGACAATTCTAAGGGACTTATAAGAAAGAATGCTATTCACATCTAGAGAAAGAACTGTGTAAGTAGAAACACAGAAAAAAAAATAACTCCTTAATCACATGGGTCGATGAGTATATGATTGGGTATATAGACTCTATGAGATCATCCTAGTATAAATATTAATAATATGGAAATAGTTCTTGAGCAATGACACATGTTAAACCCAGTAGAATTGCTCATTGGCTATGGAAGGGGGTGGGAGAGAAAGAACATGAATCATGGAATGATGTAAAAATATTCTAAATTGATTAATTAAATAAAATTTTCAAATTAAAAAAAAGATAAGTGCCCAGAGATCCTTGAACAAGAGAATAAAAATGAAATTGAAAGAATTCACAAATTGCCTCCAGAAAGAACTTATCAAATGACAAATTCCAGGAATGTAATAGCTAAATTCAAGAGCCACAAAACCAGGAATGTAATAGCTAAATTCAAGAGCCACAAAACCAAGGAAAAAATACTTCAAACAGCCAGAAAGAAACCATTCAAGTACCATAGATACAATCAGGATCACTACAGGACCTAGCGGCTTCTACATTAAATGATTGAAAGGCATAAATTATGATATTCAGGATGGGAAAATAATTGGGTTTCCAACCGAGAGTCACCTATCCAGAAAAACTGAGTATATTCTCAGGGGGGAAATGGTCATTCAATAAGATAAAAGATTTCCAAGCACTCCTGAGGAATAAGCCAGACCTAAACAAAAAAAAAAAAAAAAAAAAAAAAAAGTGAAGTATAAACATGAGACACAAGAGAATCCCAAAAAGGTAAATGAGAAAGAGAAAATTTAAGGGACTAATTAAGGTATATATATATATATGTATATATATGTCTAGAAGGAAAGGGTATTTTTGTAATTCTCAAAAATTACTCTTGATAGTACAACAGATAAAAGGAATTTACTCCGAAAGAGGATGGAGAACTAAGCTGATTATGACGCTATGGTGTATATGTAAATGTGTTGATATGGAATGATATGCATGTCAGAGATAATATTTGGAATATGAATGATATGTAAAAAATGAATCAAGTGTTGAAAGAGAGGGTGGCACTGAGAGAAAAGGAAAGGGAGAAATAGAATGGAGTAAATTATATTACATAGAGAGGCATGAAAAAAACTTTATAGAGAGTGGAGAATAAGGGTGGTGATGGACAATTCTTAAATTTTGCTCTCATTGTGACTATCTCAGATAGGGAAAAACAAGTATATTCAGTGTGTTATAGAATTCTATCACCCTGATAAGCAAAGAAGGAGTCCTACCAAATTCCTTTTATGACACAAACATCGTACTGATCCCAAAGCCAGGTAGACCAAAAACAGAGAAAGAAAACTATAGACCAATCTCCCAAATGAACATAGATGCAAAAATCTTAAATAGAATATTAGCAAAGAGACTCCAGCAAGTGATCAAAAAGATCATCCACCATGATCAGGTGGGATTTATACCAGGAATGCAAGGATGGTTCAACATTAGGAAAACCATCCACATAATTGACCATATCAACAGTCTAACAAACAAAAATCACATGATTATCTCAATAGATGCTGAAAAAGCCTTTGACACAATACAACATCCATTCCTATTGAAAATGCTGAAAAGTATAGGAATAGAAGGACCCTTCCTAAAAATAATAAACAATAAATACCTAAAACCATCAACAAGCATTATATGCAATGGGGATAAGTGAGAAGCCTTCCCAATAAGATCAGGAGTGAAACAAGGATGCCCATTATCACCTCTATTATTCAACATAGTACTAGAAACACTAACAATAGCAATTAGAGAAGAAAAAGAAATTGAAGGTATCAAAATAGGCAATGAGGAGACTAAGCTATCACTCTTTGTAGATGATATGATGGTATACTTAAAAAATCCTAGAGAATCAACTAAGAGGCTGGTAGAAATAATCAACAACTTTAGCAAAGTGGCAGGATACAAAATAAATGCACATAAATCATCAGCATTTCTATACATTTCCAACACATTAGAACAGCAAGAGGTAGGAAGAGAAACACCATTTAAAATCACCCTAGACAATAAAAAATACTTGGGAATCAATCTAACAAAACAAACACAGCTATTATACGAAAACAACTACAAAACACTTTCCAAACAAATAAAACTGGACCTCAACAATTGGAAAGCCATTAATTGTTCATGGGTAGGACGAGCTAACATAATAAAAATGAACATCCTACCCAAATTAATTTACCAATTTAGCGCCATACCTATCAAATTACCAAAAAACTTCTTTACTGAATTAGGAAAAACTATAACAAATTTCATTTGGAATAACAAAAGATCAAGAATATCAAGGGAAATAATAAAAAAAATGTGAAGGAAGGGGGCCTAGCAGTACTAGTTATTAAACTATACTATAAAGCAGCAGTCATTAAAACAATATGGTACTGGCTAAGAGATAGAAGGGAGGATCAGTGGAATAGACTGGGGGTTAATGATGTCAGCAAGACAGTATATGATAAACCCAAAGAGCCTAACTTTTGGGACATGAATCCACTATTTGACAAAAACTGCTGGGAAATTTGGAAAACAATATGGGAGAGATTAGGCCTAGATCAACATCTCACACCCTACACCAAGAAAAATTCAGAATGGGTGAACAACTTGAATATAAAGAGGGAAACTATAAACAAGTTAAGTGAACACAGAATAGTTTACTTGTCAGATCTGTGGGAAAGGAAAGACTTTAAAACCAAGCAAGAGTTAGAGAAAATTACAAAATGTAAATTAAATGGTTTTGATTATATTAAACTAAAAAGTTTTTGTACAAACAAAAACAATGTAGCCAAAATCAGAAGGGAAACAACAAATTGGGGAAAAATCTTTATAAGGAAGAACTCTGACAGGGGTCTAATTACTCAAATATACAAGGATTTAAAGCAATTGTATAAAAAATCAAGCCATTCCCCAATTGACAAATGGGCAAGAGACATTAATAGGCAATTTTCAGGTAAAGAAATCAAAAGTATCAATAAGCACATGAGAAAGTGTTCCAAATCTCTAATAATTAGAGAAATGCAAATCAAAACAATTCTGAGGTATCACCTCACACCTAGCAGATTGGCTAAAATGAAAGAAGGGGAGAGTAATGAATGTTGGAGGGGATGTGGCCAAATCGGGACATTAATGCATTGCTGGTGGAGTTGTGAACCAATCCAACCATTCTGGCTGGCAATTTGGAAATATGCTCAAAGGGCTATAAAAGAATGCCTGCCCTTTGACCCAGCCATACCATTGCTGGGTTTGTACCCCAAAGAGATCATAGATAAACAGACTTGTACAAAAATATTTATAGCCGCGCTTTTTGTAGTGGCAAAAAACTGGAAAATGAGGTGATGTCCTTCAATTGGGAAATGGCTGAACAAATTGTGGTATATGCAGGTGATGGAATACTATTGTGCTAAAAGGAATAATGAACTGGAGGAATTCCAAGCAAATTGGAGAGACCTCCAGGAAGTGATGCAGAGCGAAAGGAGCAGAGCGAGGAGAACATTGTACACAGAGACTGATATACTGTGGTAAAATCGAATGCAATGGGCTCTTGTACCAGCAGCAATGCAATGACACAAGACAGCTCTGAGGGATTTATGGTAAAGATGCTACCCATGTTCAGAGGAAGGACTGCAGGAGAGGAAACATATAAGATAAACAACTTCTTGAATGCATGGACTGAGGCGGACATGATTGGGGATGTGGACTCGAAACTACCACACCAATGCAACTATCAACAATTTGGAAATAGACCCTGAACAAGGACACATGTTACAACCAGTGGAAATGTGCATTGGCCATGGGTGGTGGGAGAGAGGGGGTTGAAGGGGAAAGTAGGGGCATAAAGTATGTAAACAGGTTAAAAATAAATATTAATAAATGTTTAATAATTTGAAAAAAAAAGAATTCTATCACCCTACAGAAAATTAGAAGGGAAATAAATTAAGGGAGGGGGAGATAATTGAAGGGAGGGGGAAGTGTGGTAGTGGCAAAAAGCAAAATACTGGGGAGGAGGAACAGTGAAAGGAAATAGAGGAGAATCTAAAGGTGATAACATGAATAAGGGCAATACACAGATAGTAATCATATCACTCAATGTGAATGGGATGAACTCACCCATTAAAAGGAAATTGATAGCAGAATGTATTAAAAAACAGAATCATACTATATATTGTTTATAAGAAACACATTTGAGGCAAGAAACACATTTGAATGCATAGATTAGATTAAAGGTAAAAAGTTGGAGTAGAATTCATTAAGCATCATCTAAGCTAAAAAAAAGCCAGGAATAGGAATAATGATACCAGACTAAGCCAAATTAGAAGTTGATCTTATTAAAAGAGATAAGGAAGGAAATTACATTTTGCCAAAGGATACTATAAGCAAGGAAGTATATGATTACTAAACATTTATGCACCAAATGGTATAACATTTAGATTACTAAAGTAAAACTTAAAGGAGCTCAAGGAGAAAATAGATAGTAATGCTTTACTAGTAGGGGATTTCAACCTTCCCCTTTCAGAACTAGATAAATTGAACAAAAAAAAAAAAAGAAAGAAGTAAGAGAAGTTATGTAAATGTTATAAAAATTAGTTAAGAGATATCTAAAGAAAACCAAATGGGGATAAAAAGAATTATACTTTCTTCTCAGCATTACATGGTACATATTCAAAGATTTATCATGTACTAGGGCATAGAAATATTGCAAAACATATGCTGAAAAACAGAAATAATAAATGCAACTTTTTCAGATCATGATATGATAAAAATTATACTTAACACAGGTTCATGGAAAGGTAAATTTAAAATTAATTAAAAAGTAAATACTGTAAGATACGTATAAGTAATGGGGTCACCAGGGATATTAAAATTCAACTATGGGGTTTGTGGGAACACTCTCTGGGATGTAAGAGAGACTAAAACTGATCACTGAAGTCTTGTACAGCTACACCACTCCCAACTGGAAAAATAACAACCAACTGTCACTCTGGCTAGAGGCCTTGAATTAACTGACAAGGTAACAAGGCGAAATTGGGTTTTAATTAGAAACAACTAAAAGGAGGGATAAGAATGACTAGTCTAAAATCTTAACACCTAATAACAAAACCCAAAGGGACAAGGAAGGACTTATTCACTACACTAATTTAAGCTATCTAACTAACAGGGCCCAAGGAGCTATACTGGAGTCTCTGGGTTTCTGCCTCACACCTGGAACCTGCCATGTTTGAGTACAGCTGGGGCTTTTGTGGCTTTGGGATTTCTCACTGCAATCCACTGATGATATCTGGATGTCAGGAGCTGCAGTTGTCTCAGGAACTAAGCAGTAAGGGTTTTGCTTGAAGCACTGTCCTCTTCTCTTGTTCTTTCCTTAAATGCCACACCACACAGGATCCCAGGGGAAAAAAGGATGCAAGGTGTCCTTTGCTCTGAGTTCTCCCAGGCTGGCAACAGTTTTTTCCTACCACTAATGGAGTCCACACACAGAACACAGATAGACTTCCTCCTCCTTCATTCCAACCTGGAATTCCCAGCTTCAGCTCCTTCCTGCTAGGTACTTCCTAATCAATATATAATCAATATCTAATAACTACCTAATCTAATCTTACTCATAACAATACTATAATTCTTCAAAACTGGTGGGTCAAAGAAGAAATCATAGAAACAATTATAGATTTCATTAAATACAATGGCAATGATGAGACAACATATCAAAACCTATGGGATATATATGGCAATAAATATGGCAATCTAAGTGAAATGAGTGAATATCTACAACAATATAAATTGCCTAGATTAACAAAAGTGGAAACAGAATACTTAATTAATCCCATATCAGAAAGAGAAATTGAGCAATCTATCAAAGAACTCCCTAAGAAAAAATCTCCAGGTCCAGATGGACTCACAAGAGAAATCTATCAAACTTTTAAAGAACAACTAATCCCAGTGCTATACAAAGTATTTGACAAAATGAGCAAAGAAGGAATTTTACCAAATTCCTTTTTCAACACAAATATGGTACTGATTCCAAAGCCAGACAGACTAAAAACAGAGAAAGAAAACTACAGACAAATCTCCTTCAGGAAGATAGATGCAAAAATCTTAAATAGAATACCAGCAAAAAGACTACAGCAAGTGATTAAGAAAATTATCCAGTATGATCAAGTGGGAAAATTACAAAGTGTAAAATAAATTATTTTGATTATATCAAACTAAAAAGCTTTTGTACTAACAAAAACAATTCAGCCAAAGTCAGAAGGGAAACAACAAATTGGGAAAAAATTTTTATAACAAAAAACTCTGACGGGGTCTAATTACTCAAATATACAAGGAGTTATATCAATTGTATGAAAAATCAAACCGTTCCCCAATTGATAAATGGACAAGGGACATGAATAGGCAACTTTTAGATAAAGAAATCAAAAGTATCAATAAGCACATGAAAAAAAATTCTAAATCTCTAATAATTAGAGAAATGCAAATCAAAACAACTCTGAGATATCACCTCACACCTAGCAGATTGCCTAAAATGATAGAAGGGGAGATTAATGAATGTTGGAGGGCATGTGGCCAAATTGGGACATTAATGCATTGCTGGTGGAGTTGTGAACTGATTCAACCATTCTGGAAGGCAATTTAGAACTATGCTCAAAGGGCTATAAAAATGCCTGCCCATTGATCCAGCCATAACATTGTTGGGTTTGTACCCCAAAGAGATCATAGATAAACAGACTTGTACAAAAATATTTATAGCCACACTTTTTGTGGTGGTAAAAAACTGGAAAAGGAGGGTTTGCCCTTCAATTGGGGAATGGCTGAACAAATCATGGTATATGCTGGTGATGGAATACTATTGAGCTCAAAGGAATAATAAACTTCTGGAATTCCTTATGAACTGGAAAGACCTCCAGGAATTGATGCAGAGCGAAAGTAGCAGAACCAGAAGGACATTGTACACAGAGACCAATACACTGTAGTAAAATAGAATGTAATGGACTTCTGCACTAGCAGCAGTGCAATTACCCAGGACAATTCTGAGGGACTTGCAGTAAAGAACGCTACCCACATTCAGAGGAAAAACTGCAGGAGTAGAAACACAAAAGAAAAACAACTGCTTGAACACATGGGTTGAGGCAGACATGATTGGAGATGTAGACTCGAAACTACCACACCAATGCAACTATCAACAATTTGGAAATAGATCTTGATAATGACACATGGGAAAAGCATCAAAATGGGGTCATCAAAATAGTATGGTACTGGCTAAGAGACTAAAGGGAGGATCAGTGGAATAGACTTGGGATAAGTGACATCAGCAATATAGTCTATGTTAAACCCAAAGAGCTCAACTTTTGGGACAAAAATCCACTATTTGACAAAAACTGCTGGGAAATTTGGAAAACAATATGGGAGAGATTAGGCCTAGATCAACATCTCACACCCTACACCAAGATAAATTCAGAATGGGTGAATGACTTGAGTATAAAGAAGGAAACTTTAAGTAAATTAAGTCAACACAGAATAGTATACTTGTCCCCAAAGGACTTTAAAAGACTGCCTGCCCTTTGGCCATACCACTGCTGGATTTGTACCCCAAAGAGATAATAGGGAAAATACATTCGCAAAAATCTTCTTAGCCACATTCTTTGTGGTGGCAAAAAATTGGAAAATGAAAGTCCATCCATTGGGGAATGGCTGAAAAATTGTGGTATCTGATGGTGATGCAATAGTATTGTGCTGAAAGGAATGATAAATACTATGTGAACTGGAATGACCTTCATTAATTGATGTGGAGTGAAAGGAGCAGAACCAGGAAAACATTATATACAGAGACTGATACACTATGGCACAACTGAATGTAATGGATTTCTCTACTAGCAGTAATGCAATGATCCAGGACAATTCTGAGAAACTTATGAGAAAGAACACTATCCACATCCAGAGAAAGAATTGCGGGAGGAGAAACACAGGAGAAAAACAACTGCTTGATCACATGGAGATATGATTGGCGATGTAGACTTTAAATGATCACCCTAGTGCAAATACTTATAACATGAAAATAGGTTTTAAACAATACATGTAAAATCCAGGGGAATTGTATATCATCTCTAGGCTCAGACAGGTAGGAGGGGAGGGAAAGAACATGAATCATGTAACTATAAAAAAAATTCTAAATAAAAATTTTAAAATATGACAATAAAGGAAAGTAATAAATGTTGGAGGATATGTGACAAAATTTGGACATTAATGCATTGTTGGTGCAGTTGTGAATTGATTCAACCATTCTGAAAGGCAATTTGGAATTATGCCCAAAGGGCTTTAAAAGAATGTATGCCTTATGATCCAGCAATACCACTTCTAACTTTATACCCCAAAGAGATAATGAGGAAAAATACTTGTAAAAATATTTATAGCCACATTCTTTGTGGTGGCAAAAGTTTGGAAAATGAGGGGTTGTCCCTCAACTGGGGAATAGCTGAACAAAATGTGGTACGTGATTGTGATGGAATACTATCGTGTTCTAAGGAATGATGAAGTGCTTGATGTCTATATGAATTGGAAAAACCTCCATGAACTGATGTGGAGTGAAATAAGCAGAACCAGGATATCATTGTGCCTAGCAATTAAAACATTTTAGGAAGGTCAAATATACTTCAGTTTGCTACTAATAACAATGCAATGATCTAGGACAATCTCAAGGGATTTATAAGAAAGAATGCTATCTACATTGAGGGAATGAACCATAGGAGTAGAAATCCAGAAGAAAAACATAAGACCTAACAGTTGTGTTTTGGGGTATATGATTTGAGGCTTTGATTTTAAAAAGATTACTCTATAACAAAAATAAACAATATGGAAACAGGTTTTTGCTTGTCATCTCCAGGAATGGGGAATGAAGAGGGGAGGGAGAGAACATGAATCATGTAATCATGGACATTTTTTAAATAAAATAATAATAAAAATAAAAAATAAAATGTGACAAATACGTTATGAACACATGCTTTTGAAAAAATGCTGCTAGTAGACATGCTCCATGCAAAGTTGCCACAATCCTTCAGATTGTAAGAATGTAATGAAGTGAAGCATAATAAAATCTGAATTTCTCAATGATATTCAATATTCAACAGAAATGGTTCTTAAAAATACATATGTTCCTCAGCTGATGGGAATCCTTTTAAAAATCTCTTTGGGGTACAAACCTATTAAATATTTCTGAGTCAAATGGTTTGTGATTTTTATAGCCCTTTAGGCAGGGATCCAAATTGCTCTGCAGAGAATCTATATCAGTATACAACTACCACAACAATGCATTAGTGTTGCAATTTTCCCACATCCTCTTTAACTTGTCATTTTGCTTTTCTGTCATAATATCCAATCATATAGGTATAGGGTGGTATCTCAGAGTTGTTTTAATTTGCATTTCTAAAATTATAACTTATTTAGAGCATTTTCTCACATGGCTGTAAATTGCTTCAGTTAATTCTTCTGAGAATTGCTTATTTATTATACTTTGTCAGTTATCAATTAAAGAATGACTAATATTCTTATATGCTTGAATCTTTTTTGATGTTCTTGAGAAACAAGGCCTTTGTTAGAGAGATGTATAAAACATTTTTCTCCATTATAATTACCATTTATCATCCTCCATACTATTTTTCCTCGTTTATCTTCAACTCTCTCCTTTCATCTTGTCCATCCTCAAAACTATTACTTCTAACAACTGTATCCCCCAATTTGTCCTCCTTTTTATCACTAACCTCTTCTCTTATTCCATTACTCTATTAATTTCCTATAAAGTAAGATAGATTTCTATGCATAACTGAGTATGTATGCTCTCTCTTTGTCCATTTCTGATGAGGGCAAAGTTCAAGCACTCTCTTTCAAAACTCTCCAACTTTCCACTCTACTGTAAAAGTTATTTCATGATTCCTTTAAGTGAGATCATTGATAGCATTCCACCTTTTGCCTTTTCCTTTTCTCAAAGAATTGCTCTTTCTAAATTTGACATTTTATTTTATATTCTCAGATATCATCTAATCATATTCAACTCATACTCTTGCCCTCTTTATGTATGCTCCTTCTAACTGCCCTAATAATGATAAAGGCTTTGGAAGTTATAAGTATCATCTTCCTAGGTAGGGATTTAAATAGCTTAACTCTTATTGAAACACATAGTTTCTTTTTTATATTTACCTTTCTATGTTACTTTTGAATCTTATATTTGAGAATCAAATTTTCCATTCCACTTTGGTCTTTTCATCATGAATGCATGAAAGTCCTCTATTTTGTGAAGCCCATTTTTCCCTGAAGGATTTTGATGGATAGGTGATTCTTGGTTGTAATTCTATCTCCTTTGCTCTCTGGAATATCATATTTGAGCTTCTCCAATACTTGAATGTAGAAGATATTAAATCTTGCGTCGTTCTGATTGTGATTTCATTACATTTGAATTCTTTCTTTACAGCTGCTTTCAATATTTTTGCTTGACCTGGTAGTTCTGGAATTTGGCCAAAATATTCCTGAGGCTTTCCGTTTGGGGATCTCTTTGAGGAAGGAATTAGTGGATTCTTTCAAATTCTGTTTTACTGTCTAGTTCATAAATATGATGGCAGTTTTCCACGATAATTTCTTGAAAGATTATATCCATTTAAAAAATATAATTTTTCATTAGTTTATTTGAGTATATGTTTTTGAGCTTTTGATTTTATAAGATTATTCACTTACCAAAATGAAGAATACAGAAATATACAAAACATATTTCATAATTCATGTAAAATACAGATTGAATTTTTAGCTATCTCTTGGATCGGGGAAAAAAGGAAAGAAGACAATTTGAATAATATAGCTTTCAAAAACTTATGTGGAAATTTATTACATGTAAATTGTATAAAATTTTTAAATAAATTAAATTTAAAAAAGATGATATCTAGGCTCTTATTTCTTGGTCACAGTGTTTAGGTAATCCAATAACTTCTTTTTTTTCTTTGTATCTCTAATGCCTAATAGAGTGCATAACACATTTAAGGACTTAATAAATGATTGTTTATTGAATGTGGAATAGAAGAGGAGGAAAAGAGGAAGTATTATTTTCTTCAGTATTTTTGTGCTTCCTTTCCCAAACTGTTGAACCTTTTTTTCATGATTTTCCTGAATCACTTTCATTTCTTTTCCTAATTTTTCTTCTACCTCTCATATTTAATTTTTAAAATCCTTTTTGAACTCTTTCAACAATTCTTTTTGGGCTTTAGGCCAATTCATATTTTTCTTTGAGACTTTGGATGTGGTGGTATTTATTTGGGTATCTTGTTTGTCATTTCTTATGGAACAGTAAGATATATCACAATGTCATAACTTTTTTAGACATTTCTCACTTGACAGACATCTCTTCAGTTTCCCATTCTTTGCCACTACAAAAAGAGCTGATATAAATATGTTTTACAGGTAGGCTTTTTTCCCCTATCTTTGATCTGTTTGTAATACAGACCTAGTAGTGATTTTGCTGGGTCAAAGTATATGTACAGCTTGTTAGCCCTTTGGGCATTGTCCCAGATTACTCTCCAGAATTTGTTGTATCAGTTCACAGCTCCAACCATAAGAGTTTCAGTATTTTCACCTTTTTGTAAATAAAGCTTCTGAAAGTCAATTTCACTTGAGCTACAATATTTTTAAATTGGCGACCACATTATTATCTTAGAATTCTCATGTATTTAGTCAATTATTTTTATTATTTAATTCCTTAAAAAAAATATGATCACCAAAATTTTCTTTTTAGTTCTGGTCCTTTCCTCAGAAATGCCTGGAACTTATCTTTTTCATTAAATGCCCATCTTTACCCCTGGAGTATTGTGCTCAGTTTCCCTGGGCAGGTAATTTTTTGGTGTAGATCTAAAACTTTTGCCTCATAGAATAACATATTCCACACCTTTTCTTCCTTTAATATAGAAACTGCTAGGTCCTGTGTAATCTTGATGATACTTCCACAATGTTTGAATTTTTTTCTGTCTGTATGTAGTATTTTCTCTTTGGCTTAGATGTTCTGGAATTTGGCTACAGCAGTCCAGGGATTTTAAGTTTAAGATTTCTTTCAGGACATGATTGGTGGATTCTTTCTATTTTCCCCTCTTGTTTGAGAATATCTGGACAGTTTTCCCTGATAATTTATGTCAATATGTTGTCCAGGTTTTTTTTTTTTTTAACTCTTACCTTCCATCTTAGACTGTGTATTGATTTCAAGGCAGAAGTACAGTAAAGGCTAGGCAATAGGGTTTAAGTGACTTGCCCAGGGTCATATAAAATGTGTCAAAGGCCATATTTGAACCCAGGATCTCCAATATCTAGGCCTGACTCTCTGTCCACTAAGTCATCTAGTTGCCACCATCTAGGTTATTATTATTTTTTTTTAATTATGGCTTCCAGGAAATCATAAATTATCTCTCCTAGATCTATTTCCAGGTTGTTATTTTTTCCATTGAGAGATTTCAATTTTTTTTTTACTTTTTTCAGTGTTCTAATTTTTTTCATTGTTTTCTGCTTTGTCATGAAGACTTTAGCTTTCATTTTTCTGATTCTAATCTTTAGGGAGCCATTTTTTTCTTTAAGTCTCTGTACTTCCTTTCTTGGGAATTATTTTCCTGCTAAAGTATTATATTTCCTTTTTTAGGGAATTGTTTTCCTGGAGTGTAAGGAGTATTGCCCTCTGCTTCTACTGCTCCTGGGATTGGTTTAGCTGTCTTAGACTCAGATTGAGCATTCTGCAGAGGCATTATGATTGACCTGTGATGTAGATGTTTGCAGATTTTCAGTTCAGCTGCTTCCAATTGGGTTCTGCCTAATCCTGCCAAGGCTAGTGTTAAATTGGGTCAGATTTGCAATGGTTGATAATGGAGTCAGAGCAAGGAGGTTGCTGCTATCCTAGCAAAGGGGAGGGGTAGGAGTGAATATGATTCTTCCTCCTCCCCCTCTTAAAGGAGTTAGAGCAGAAAGAAATAACAGTTAACTGAATCCCCTTTAGATCAAGTAATGGTGGCAGAACAAGCTTGACTAATCCAGGGCTAAATTGGTAGATTGATAGGAAATAATCCCTCTGAGATTAGCCACTCCCACTGATTAAGACTATTCCCTATACCCTAGTATAGTAAAAGTTCAAGTTGTCTTCAATAAAGCAGACTTGCTCTCAGGATAATAGCTGCACCAATGTTTTTGGGATGAGATTTTGCTTAGGTAATATATATTGATGGTAAGTATAGACTAGTATAACTTCACACAGGCTCTCAAATCCAACTAGAAAATGGATTTTTAATTTCAGGAAAACAGGGAGAGGGGAGGTGGATGTTAGGAATGAGGACAAGGTAAGCTATCTAAAATCTCCAAAAAACTTGTTGGTTTTACTTTCCACAAAGGGGAAAGTGCTTTGAATGACTTAACTTTTATCTCACTCACTAACTAACTTTCTCCTAATTTAATATTACTAAGTTTAAGATGGTGAAGGTAACTTTGAAGATCTGTTTGAATTAGAGATCAGTTGAGATACTGCAAGTGAGGTAATTTTTCCAGTGCACACAGCCTGGTATAGTCTCTATGGAGTAAACCAGCAATGTAACACCCTACTCCCTGAAGACAGAGATGATCTAACAAAAAGCAATGCTACACTTCTTCCAAGCCTCCCTTTACCCCCAAAAAGCAGTGCCAAAAGCGAACTTGCAAGTTGGGTGTCTTGGCTTTTTATACCCAGGTTCTTAACTGCCCCAACTATCCCCTCTCCTGGAGTTCTAGGTTGCACTATGGAATTCTGTGAGGCAGCTTTAACCCCACTTAAGATCATGGATGTTACACTAGGTCTCATTGGGCCACTTTCCTCCCACTGCTGCCTATTCTATACTGTACTTTTTCCTCTTTTCCCCTGCTGAGGCTGAACTGAGCCAGCTGATTTATTCTAAGAATTGGTCAGTGCTCTCTTCTTGTCTCCCATGAGATGAGTCCTCCTGATTTATTTCCATGCTGTTGTAGGCCAGAGCACTGCCTCATTTCTTCTTTTGTCAATTCTACTGCTCTAGTATTTGTTTTAAGACATTTTTGTTCATCTGTGGTCATTTGGAGGATTGTGGCAGGTTTTAGGTCTTTCATATTTCACAATCTTGGCCTGATCTCTTCAGCATTCCCCAATTCAGACTCTGGGGTCTGTGGGCTCCATAGCCACTTATGAATCTTTATTAAATAATAAAAAGCAGGCCAGAAAAAGTGTAGGCATCAGCCCCAGGTGATCTTCTGCTTTCATTTCTGAGAACAGGACTTTGCACACATCTACTCACTCTGGATTCCAAGGAAAAAAGTCCCCACTTTCTCTCAGTACTCCAATTTATGTTCTTCATAATGTTCCTTTTCTAGGTCTCTCTGATTGGAGCCCTCTGACCTCACTCTGTACAACAGGAGGGTCTTTGGGATGCTAAGGGCCATATGGGGAATGAGACAAAGAAGGATCTTTCCAGATCTTTAGAATGCCTGCACAATGATCATGTCCACTTTTCTCTACCACATTATCTTAAGGAGCATGTTTACAGAAAAATAAACAGCTTTGTCTCTATTCCCTTTCAGTAAGGCCAGATAGGGGAAGAGGTAATTGTATTTCTAATCTTAAGATTAAGCTTTTTTTCCCTTTTAAAATACAAAGGTTTCTTTGAGGTGCCAAAGCACAGGGATTAGATTAAATTTCCACATCTTTTGTCAATCTCCTAAATTGCCTTGGGTTTAAAAATTGTTTTCCAGAATCCTTTTGTGGATTCTGTAATTACTATTTGAGATGGCCAAAGGCAAATTTCTAATTCTATAGAAGGTGCTAGAGAGGAATGAGAAGAATTCAGTTCTCTTATAATTGACTTCAGCTATTTTCCAGCAAATTCACATATCCTAGTCCTCTAACACTTCTCATGAGCTGGTTCACTTTTTGCATCTTGCACTACCTTATAAGGTCTTGTTTACTTAGCTCCTTCAAACTTATTTTCCCCTTCTTTCTGACTTCAACTATTTTAATGTCTCAAATCAGAACTTTTTGGTGCAAGAAAATGCATATCGAGAGTCAGTGTAAATATTTACACTTTTACCTTCAGCTAGAAGAGAGGCTTGCTTCAATGCCACTAATTCCGCACCCTGAGCACTAAGATTACTAGGTAATGAACCATACCACAGTGTCTCAAATTGTGTGACAATTGCAGCACCAGTACATCTGATTCCATTACATAAATATGATGATCCATCTGTGAATAATACCAAGTCCGGATTTTCAAGTGGAGTGTCTTTTAAATCCATCCTAGGCATATCCACAAAATCTACTACTTCAACACATTCATGCAGTGGCTCACCATTAGGCAAATCTGGAAGAAGAGTAGCTAGATTGAGTATGCTACAACTCTTCAACTGGAAGTTCTCACTACCTAAGAGAATAATTTCATTCTTAGATATTCGTTGGTCTGAATATGCTTGAATATGAAACTTCCTCATTAATGCTTCTATCTGATGTGAACAACAGACCATTAAAGAACATCCCAAAACTAGATCAGCTGACTTTGGGACTAACACAGTTCCTGCTTCTATCCCACTTATACAGGCAGCTATTGGATCTAATTGATAGCTATAATATCCAATTGGATGATAACTTTGTCCTAAAGTCTGTGTCAACACACCAGAATCTTTACCTTTTGTTTCACTGACAAACAGCTGAAAAGATTTCTCATAGTCTGGGATTCCTAATGCAGGTGCAGATAGAATGGCTTTTTTAGCTCATCTAAGGCTAAGCAATGTTCAGGCTTTAGTTTCAGAGGTTCTGTTCTGTATTCCTGGACAGATCAGTTAAACACTTAGTGATGTCACTATATCCAGGAATCCATTGTCTAAAGAAACCAGTAGTTCCAAGAATAGCTCTAAGTTGTTTTTTTTTTAGTTTTAGGTGCACTCAATTTCTGTATGTCAGCTATTCTCTTTTGTGTGATACTTCTGGAACTCTCTGACAACACAAATCCAAGATATTGCACCCAAGGCAAAACCCACTATAATTTTGCCTTGGAGATTTTATGTCCTCGTTTATACAATTCGATCAAAAGAATCTTGCTATCCCTAAGACACCCCTTTGCATTTGGGGATGCTAAAAGAATATCATCCACAAAATGTACCCATTTACTCTATTTAAATTTAATTGTTTTTAGATCTCGATTTAGAATTTGAGATAACTGGTTAGGTGAGTCAGTATATCCCCGGAGAAGATAAGTCCACATCCAATGAGTCTTCTCCCAAGTGAAAGCAAAGATCTTTTGAGAATCCTCATGAATTTGGTATCAAGAAAGATGCAGAACATAAATCTACCACAGTGAAATATCTAGCCTGACTTGGAATGGAAGAAATTATAGCAGCTGGACTTGGAAAAACTGGATGAGTTTTGATGACATAATCATTTACAGCTTGAGTAAATTGGTAAACAGGTTGGCCATTTTCATCTAATTTTGGCTTCTTTATAGGCAAAATTGGCGTATTGTACTCAGAAAAGCATGGTATTATTATCCCTTGTTGGATTAGGGACTCAATTATTGGGCGTATACCATCTATTGCCTCCTTAGTCAAAGGATATTGAAGCACACAAGGCACTGGTTCTTCCTATGTCCTCACCCTGACAGGAGTAGCTGATTTTAGCAACCCAACATCTGTGGATGATCTTGACTACAAGTCCTTAGGTGTATACTCAGGTATTGGATAGATGGTACCTAAGTCATCCTCTGTACTGCTAGAATCTAAGAAAAGCAATGGAAAGGCCTTCAAAGATTCCACTGGGAGATATAAAGAAATATCACCAGATTCAGTACATTGGATAGTAGCCCATAATTTACATGACAAATCCCTTCCCAAAAGATTCATTGGACATTCTGGAACACGCAAAAATGCATGTTCTACAGAAAGGGAGCCTAAGGTTACCATTTTTGGTTGCAATTTAGCTAATTTCTGAGTTACGCCTATAGCACCAACAACATCCATTGTACCAACAGCTCTACAATTTTCAGGAAAACTTTGCAAAACTGATTTACTCACTCCCATATCTACAAGAAGATCATAAATTTGATCTCCAATAGTCACAGACACATATGGTTCCGTGCTATTGGGAGGTTGGAAAGTTTCTAACAAAGAAGCTAAAACAGTAACATCAGAACAAAGCTCAGCTATTTCCTGTCCTTCCAAGGTAACATCAGCTTGAATTACAGAATTTTCCCAGGATTTTGCACCGTTGGTCCTTTTCACCTCCATTTTGGTATCATTGTTCTTATTTATAATCAAATTATCTTTAATCAAATCTCAATTTCCATTATTCTTCTTAATTCCATAATTACTAGAACTTCAAACACCATTTACAACACTATTTTTCTTTTTCTCACAATTATTTTAACACTAATCAAATTATTATCAATACCTTATAAACCATCATCAATTTTAATCAAACTATTACCAACACTACTTAATTACTACTACCAGTGGGTAAATTACCATTATCATTGGTTAAATTACAATTTACAACATTACCAGTAGTTAATTCAGATAATTTAACATTAACACCATTCAAATTATCATTAATTATCTTCAAATTATCATTCATATTGATTAAACTATCATTGATTTCATGTAAATTAACACTGATCAACTCATCACCATTATTAATTAAATTCCTATTATCACCAATTAAATTAATATTAACACCATGTGCATCATTTCCATTATCCACAATTACATGATCATTATCTTTAACACATACAATTTCATCAACATTCACTTTATTCCCATTACCTTGATTAATTACTTCTGAATTTCAGGCATACCTTCATAATGAAGCTGTCCCTCCATTCAGGTTACCATGATTAACATTCCCCTGGATAATGTGACTATAATTCAGTTGTACTCCAGTCTTTATGTAATCCTGCATTGCTGCCATATTAGGAGCTTGAACACCCTGGCAGCATGCATTTTTGCATTGGAACACATTTTGTTGACTATTTCCATAATTAAATCCATTATTCCAATTATTTCCCCTATATCTATAATTATTATTAAACTGATTAAATCCATTATTATTATTATTGGAGCTCTGACCATATGATCTTCTTCTAAACCTACATTGTCTTGCAAAATGTCCAACTCGGCCACACACATAACATGATTGCTATCTTTGATATCTTGTGTTTACATTAGCATTATTCTTATATTTATTAGCACTATTTTTTAGATGTCCTCAATGCTGTCACTGCTTTTATCTCACTAATTTCCTTCTCATTTGCCCTACTATTTGCCTCTCTAAGCTGTTTCCTGAGGCTCTCAATCATTGCATCCTTTTCATCATTCCCTCTGTCCTTTTTTTGAGCAAAAATATAAGTGGCCTTTTGCTTCAGTTCATCCAGGCTCAGAAGTTCCCAATCTGGGTAGCTGTCATTAAAAAACTTCCTTACCTGGGGAACAGCATTTCTCACAAATATGAGCTTAATATGCTTCATGGTGGTATCTTCCAGGAAATTCATACCTAAGTAAATTTCAGCAGCTTCAAAAATGTGAACTAAGAATGTCGCTGGTGTCTCCTGATTAGTCTACCTAATCTTTTCAAATTTGGTCCAAGAGTTAGGGCATCTTGAATTCTTCTCCATTACCTTTATCAGTGATTTTCTGGCCTGCTTAACCATTCTATAAATTGGAACTGAATTGAAATCCAGCTCCTCCCAGGCTACTGCCCATGGTGTTATCCCTTCAGTATTTCTTGTCTCTTCTACAAACTTATTTCTATCATGATTGGACAATATCTCCCCTAAAACATACCAACAGTCCTCAAAATCTGGGTAGTGTGCCTTAACAAATGCTCTAAAGATTTTAACAAATTTTCCAGCATAATCATGGAAATTAGGGATTTTCCTTTTCAGATTCTCCATATCCTCTGTTCTAAATCTGGTGTGCTATCTCA
Organism: Gracilinanus agilis; assembly: GCF_016433145.1. Lineage (NCBI taxonomy): Eukaryota > Metazoa > Chordata > Mammalia > Didelphimorphia > Didelphidae > Gracilinanus > Gracilinanus agilis. The sequence goes on along the minus strand of NC_058131.1, from coordinate 326,411,505 downwards.
CATGAAAAATCCCATCATCTCTCACTATTGGAAGGTTGAATAGGGGAAAAAGGTTAACTGGTTTGTCTCCCTTATTTAATGCCTTTTGTTCCAATTCAGCCTTAGATATGTCAACATTATGTATTTCATTATTAGCATGCTGAGCCAGACCATAGCTTGTGTCCTTAAATCTTTCTTGCTTTATGTAATCTTCCATACTATTGATCTGAATTTGCATCAAACATAACTTCAACTTTAAATCAGATTCCTTGTACCACCAAGTTACCAATACTTTAAGCTTATATAACATGCATTTGAGCAACCAGCTCATCCTATATACAATTTTTCCACAAAATAAAATCAATAGTATGTGTGCTACCATATCTAACAATGTAATTTCCTATATTGGCTTTATTTTTTCAAAATTTAGGCCTAACCTTTGTTATACCATTAAAAAAATAAAATGAACCCCACAACAAATTCCATACCAACATTATTACTCTATCTACCATCTCTTCCATTTTAACTTTAATATTTACTTGTTGACAATGTGCTAATAATATTATATTATGAGTATTTACTAAATAAGACCAAAATTATACACCAACAGTAACAATATAGTACAGTAAGAACACTTTAAAAAAAACAGTAAAAGAAAAAATCAGGAGGAAAAAATAATCAGGAAAAAAATGGCTGAAAAACCTCTTCCCTAAAGGTTAGTTGTAAAGCTGATTCATTCAGGGAATTTATGAATGAACTGGGGGAAGGGTAGGCAGCTCTGAGTGATACACCACTGGCTCTGAACTTTCAGCCCTCAGCCAATGGCTGTACACCCCTCATGGAATGTTCAGAATCCCCTGACTTCCAGTCTGTCTCTGTGTGTCCAAGAGAGAACTTCCTGTCCCCCTGTTAACCTCCCATCTGGGGTTCCAAACTCTTATGGGGAAAACCAGGGGAGTTAACTTAAATATTATATGTGGGTTCTGAAGGGGTGAGTAGGAGACAGGAATGACAAAAGATGGGGCCAAACAAGTTAGGGAGACTCGGTTTAACTGCCAAGGAAAATATCTTTTGACAGAAGTGACAGTTAGGCCTAACTGTCGCCCTGCACCATCTAGACAAGGGGCCTGTGGAAACTAGCAAGCAAATGACAAGAGTTTGTAACAAATTTAATTAAGGGAACTATGGTAAAGGATGGGAATAGGGGTTTCTCCACTTTCAGAGTATGGGCAAACCACAGGGTCAGGGGAGGGACTTATCTACACTGAACTGAGGCCTACACTAGGCAGGACCCAAAGGATACCAGGACTGAAGTGGTTATCCTCACAGCAGAGTCCTGACACACTCCAGCGATGTTGCAGCTCTTCCAGGACCACTGGCTATACTCTTTCAGGTGGGTAGATTCTGGGAGCTAACCCAGCCCAAGTTAACCTGCAACTCAGGTTGGGATTAATAGTCTCTACCTATAATCTCCCACAAGTAGATGACAGTCTTCCTTCAGGATCCCAGGGAATCAGGGTACAAATTCCACTTTCTGTGAGCTCTCCCAGGGTCATTTACAACATGTCCCAACCACCATGGAGTCCGTCTCAGAGAGCAAGCCACACTTCCTCCTTCCCCATTCCATTTAGAATTCTCTAGCCCTTCCTGTTAGGTCTCCTAAATAATAATTAAGTAATCTTCCTCACAACACTTCTAAGGTCTTGTTAACTTAACTCCTTCAAGCTTATTTTTCCCTTCTTTCTGACTTCAACTATTTTTATGTCTCAAATCAGAACTTCTTGGTGCCCAATTACTCATTTTTTCCTTGTCAGATAAAATTGACAAATTCTGCTTTTCTATAGTTATGAAGTAGTGAGTTCTTATTTAATCATTCCATGTTTGATTCAACCCTGTGTAAGTTTTAGCTTTTCATACTGAAAACAGCCACATGAAAATGAGCTCAGAGAACACCCTTGTCCTATAGCCTCAATCATTTATCTGTACTCAAAAAGGCCCACTGAGTTCATTGTTTACTTCTCTTAATAGTGGCTATCTCTCCCAAATTGTATTTGGAAACTTTCTTTGTCATGTTATATATCAGTTTTTAGTGCAGAAATGTGCTATTTCTGTTTTTCTAACAATGAAAATGTTTCCTAGGTAGAGGAAAAAGGAAGAGAAATAGTAATTGTAGCATTGTGTATAAGCAACAAAGATAAGACAAGTTTGACTGAATCAGACATTACATAAAATATCATGCAATAGACTCAGAAGACATTTTGGGATCAGGTCATTTTAACCTAAAAAACTAAACATGTCAGAAAACAAAAAAAAATAAAGAAGTAAACAATTATAAACCCCCATAGGAGATGACACTTGATTTTTACTTAAACAGAAGCTATTGATTTTATTGTATAAGTTAAAGATGAGGAGGAATATAATTATATTTTAACAATATTAGTATGGTAGCCTTCAGGAGAATGGATTAGAAAAGTTAGAAATTTGAATCAGGAGACTACTTGGAAACTTATAGATGATAAAAATTTAGCAAGATAAGAGAGAGAGAAACAGAGAAAGAGAAAAGATGAGAAGAAAAAAGAATAAAAGGAAAAAAATTAATAAGAGCTTCCTATGTGTTCCGAACTGTACTAAGTTTTAGGTATACATATACAAAGGAAAAACAAAGACAGTACCTATCTTCCATGAATTTACATTCTAATGGAGGAAGACAACATGCATAGAGTACAATTGAAAAAAAGGATCATGGTGGAAAAGTAAATGAACAACAACAACAACAACAACAACAACAACAAAAAAAAAAAAAAAAAAAACAGAGAAATGATCCAAAGCTAGGGGAGATGTAAGTAACAAGTTTTTAGGAATAGGCATATCCAGGGTGAGAAGCCATCTAGAGACAAGATGGAAAAATGCAGAATTGTTAGTCAAGAAATGATGATGCCTGAATTTGAACAAAGGTTTTGTAGTTAGAGAACAAGGAATACATATGAAGAATGTTATGGAAGTAAAATCAATGAAATTTGCCAAATCATTGCACATGTGGAGAATGAGGTAAGTTTCAAGAATGACTATTTTCTCTATTTTCAAATTTTAAATCATAACTCCTCCATTTTCACCTTGTTTTATTCTGTTTTTTAAATTATGGATGCATTCCAAATAACTTCCATATACAGCCCTTTATTTTAACAATCATAAGTGATGATATTCATTTTTTGATCATGATGATGATCATGATGTTGATTTGAGCCACAATTTCAAAGAAACAAAGGTTTATATATGAGGGTTGTAGGTGGGGCAAGCCAAGATAGTGATGTAGTAGCAGGAGCCTTCTGAATCTCCTTCCAAACTATCAAAAAGACAAGATTCAACCTATCATTACAAAACATCTCAAAGGACAGAAATCAAAATCAGATGAGTAAAGGGGTACTTCCACTGGACACAGCATGAAAGGTAGGCAGTGAATGGGGATTCCCACACTAAAATCAAAACACAAACTGATAACCCCTTCCCAACACCACCTACTGTACCACCTACTGACACTTACTGTGTCAGATTGAGAGCCTGGGCAATCTCTAAATTCTTAGGGTCTGGCTAAAAGCACCACAGACTTACCTCTGAGGGCAGTGCCAGGCATTGGCAGTGAGACCCAAGGCTTAAGAGCATGGAGATTGGGCAAAGGTGCACAGAGCTTGGGCAGCAGAGCAGCTGGTCATAACTGAGGCAATGGAGTGGCTGGCCATAGGCAAAGCAGCAGGGACTGGGAAGATAGCTTCAGGGCAAAACACTATAAAGTGCATGCTACAAAAGAATATCACAGAGTTGCCTTCCCTCACTCAGGCTTCTGAAAGGGAAGGGATAAGAGAACCAAGTAAAGTGCTGGGAGACATAAGCTAAGAAAGCAATGACTATCAGCATGCAGAAATCCCAATCCACTAGCAGTAAAAGGAATAAGCAACAGCAAAAAAGGTCTTGACCCTAGAGAATTTCTATGGAAAGAAATAAAGAAGCAATAGAAGAGAGTGACAAACAAGCAAATGCTACCAAAATTTTTAAAAAAATGGAAATTGGTCATAAGTTCTAGAAGAACTCAAAAAGGAATTCAAGAACCAAGTAAAAAGATAGAAGAAAAATGGGAAGAAAAGTGGGAAAAAGAAATGAAAGTAATACAAAAAAGAAAATTTCCCATATGGAAAAAGAGGCATAGAAATCACATGAAGTAATAAGAAAATTGGAGAGCAGAAATGACCTGCTGGAAGTCATGAAAAACAGGATAGATCAAAATGGAAAGGAAAAAAAAGATCATAGCTAAAAATTAGTAGAGTATTTAAAGACTATATTTGGGCAAGTAGAGGTTATTGATATCACTAGACAACAAGAATTAATAAAGCAAAATCAAAAGAATGAAAAATAGAAGAAAACATAAAATATATCATTTAAAAGAAAACCGACCCAGGAGAAAAAAAATTAAGAATTATTGGACTACCTGAAATCCAGGAAACCAAAAAAAAAAAATCCTTGACATCATATTACAAGAAATTATCCAAGAAAACTGCCCTAATATTCTTGAATAAGAGGGCAAAATAGACATTGAAGAATCCATAGATCACCCCCTGCATTAAATCCTCAAAAGACAATTCCCAGGAACCTTTGTAAGAGGGGAAAACTAGATATTTAAGGTATGGTCCCCAGAAATCAGATTAACTCGATTTCAAATAAAAAATTAGACCCAAATCAGGATGACTTTTTATGGAAGTTTATTTACAATTAGGAAGGTTGAAGGTAGGGAAATAGAGAGAGAGAAACTTTGGCCCAGACCAGAGGCCCAGTCCAGGTAAGAATTTAGAGGTCCTAGAAAAGGAGCACAGAGCTTAATTAAACAAGGCCTCTAGCCACAAGGCCTTTTACAGTTAGAGAGGCTAGAGAGATCTCCTTGAGGGTACAGCCTCCAGAAACGCCAAGGGAGGAGAAAGGAAGTCAGCCTAACTTAACCATGTGACAATTCAGAGGGAAGCTGTCTGAGGTCTTGCCAGAGATCCTTCTATACCAAGTTCAAAATGCCAATTGTCTCCACAGGAAGTTACCATCATATTTAAAAGATAGTATCTTTCATCATTTCCTGCATCCAACTTCAATTTCAAGTGGACAAATGGCAGCCTCAACACTGTTTTGGACTGCCCAAAGGGCAGTCCCTTGTTCTTGATTTGTTACTTATTGTCACGTGTGGGTAACTAATCTTCCCCTCCCACTTAATTCTAAATTGGGTGGGGTGGGGTGACATTATTTCTGATGCCTATAGTCTAACAATGAATGAGGATGAGCTAATTCCATTTACACACCTTATAGCCAAATTCAAGAGCTTCCAGGTTAAGGAGAAAATACTGCAATCAGCCAGAAAGAGGCAATTCAAATATCAAAGAACCCCAGTCAGGATTAAACAAGATGTGGCAGTTTCCACACTAACAGACAGCAAGTTTTAATGTGATATTCAGAAAGGCAACAGTATTGGATCTACAACCAAGAATCACCTACCTATCCAAACTGACTATATATTTTCAGGGGAAAGTATGGGCATTTACTAAAATAGAAGACTTCAAAGCATTCCTAAAGAAAATATAAGAACTAAAGATAAAATTTAACATTCAAATACAAAATTCAAGAGAAACATTAAAAGGTAAACAGGAAGGGGGTGGGGTGGGGATTAAGAGCTTCAATAGGATCAAACTTACTATACTCCTATATGGAAAAATGATATCTGTAACTCTTAATTTTTTTTCATTATTGTATTAGATAGGAAAAACATTCATAAACAGAGGTTGTGGTATGAAGCAGTTTAAGATGATATGTAAAAAAATGGAGTGAGAGACAAAGAAGAGGATGGTACTGAGAGAAACTTGAAGGATGACTTAAAATATGATAAATTATACCACTTAAAGATGTGCATGGTGATGGTATGTGTGTGAGAGGGAGAATACTACTATAAGAATGGGAGGAAGAGAATGGTGAGAGGTAATACTTAAACTTTAGTCTCAGTGGAATCAGTTCTGAGAGAGAAGAGCAGCCATATCCATTGGAGTATAGAATTCTGTCTTACCCTACACAGAAGATGAAAGGGAACCAGGAAAGGGGGTGAAGGTGTTAAGAAGGAGAGTATTAAAAGGGAGGGAAAGTTGGAGGGGTGTGGTTAATAGACCTTAAAGGGAAATAAGAGATGCATAAGAAGGGAGAGGTAGGAAGGAAAGTAAAATAAGGGTGGGAAAAGGGGGAACTGATTAAAAGCAAAACACTGGTTTGGATGGAAATAGTGAAAGAAGAAAGGGCAGGACTAAAAGAGGAAATAAAAATGATGGAGAGTGCACAGGTGGTAATCATAACTCTGAATATAAATGGTATAAACTCATCCAAAAAATGGAATCAGATAGCAGAATGGATTAAAAACCAAAATCCTACCATATGTTCTCTACAAGAAACACACATGAGGTGGAGCAAAATCTATTGGTCATCAACTGAGAAAAAGAAGGCAGAACATGAAATCATGATATCTGGCAAAGCCAAAATAAAAGTAGATCTGATTAAAAGAGATAAGGAAAGTAATTACATCTTGATAAGGCAGTATAGACAATGACAAAATATTAGTAGTCAACATGTATGCACCCAATGGTATAGCAAGCAGATATTTAAAGGAGAAACTACTGGAGCTTAAGGAGGAAATACATAGTAAAACTATATTAGTGAGAGACTTCACCTTCCTCTATCAGATCCAAATAAATTAAATAAAAAAAGAAATGAGAAAGAAATAAGAGCTATGAATGAAATCATGGAAAAATTAGACTTAGTAGATATATGGAAAAAAGTAAATAGGAATAAAAATTAATATACCTTCTTTTCAGCAGCACATGGTACATTTACAAAGAATAACCATATGCTAAGGCATAAAAACATTGTAAATGAGTGCAGAAAACCAGAAATAATAAATACAAACTTTTCAGATCATAATGCAATACAAATTATAATTAGTAAGGGAACATGGAGAAGCAAATCATAAATTAATTGGATATTAAATAATATTCTTCAAAACTGATTGCTGAAAGAACAAATCATAGAAACAATTACTGATTTCATTGAAGAAAATGACAATGAGGAAACAACATGTCAAAATTTATGGGATACAACAAAAGCAGTACTTTTATATGAGAATAAATGAGAGTAAATATGGCAAACTAAGTAAAATGGATGGATATTTACAAAAATATACATTACCTAGATTAACAGAACAGGAGTAGAATACTTAAATAATCCCATATCAGAAAAAGAATTTGAACAAGCCATCAAGGAACTCCTTAAGAAAAAAAAATCACCAGGGCCAGATGGATTCACGAGTGAATTCTATCAAATATTTAAAGATCAATTAATCCCAATACTCTACAAATTATTTGACAAAATAAGCAAAGAAGGAGTCTTACCAAGTTATTTCCATGACACAGGTATGGTACTGATTCTCAAGCCCAGAAGACCAAAAACAGAAAATGAAAATTACAGACCAATCTCCTCAATGCACATAGAATCAAAAATCTTAAATAGAAAAGTAGCAAAAAGACTACACCAAGTTTTCATGAGGATCATTCACTATGATTAGGTAGAATTTATACCCGGAATGAAAGGATGGTTTAATATTAGAAAAACCATTTATATAATTGACCATATCAACAACCAAACCAACAGAAATCACATGATTATCTCAATAAATGCCAAAAAAGCCTTTGACAAAATACAACAACTCCTATTGAAAACACTAGAAAATATAGGAATAAAAGGACCTTTCCTCAAAATAATAAACAACTTTTATTTATCAGCAAGTATCATCTACATGATGTTAGATGCTTTCCCAATAATATCAGGATTGAAGAAGAGATGCACATTATTACCACTATTATTGCTAGCAGTAGCAATTAGAGAAGGAAAAGAAATTGAAGGGATCCAAATAGGCAATGAGGTAACTAAACTATCACTCTTTGCAGATGAAATGATGGTATATCTAAAGAATCAAAAATAAATCAACTAAAAAGATTGTGGACATAATTAACAACTTTAGCAAAGTTGCAGCATACAAAATAAACCCACATAAATGATCAGCATTCCTTTAGGTTTCCAACAAAACGCAGCAGCAAGAGTTAGAAAGAGAAACTCTATTTAAAATCACTCTAGACCAGTGATGGGCAAACTACAGCCCACAGGCCAGATGCAGCCCCCTGAAATGTTCTATCTGGCTGCATGTCTTTATTTCTAACCTGACGAATACAATGAGTAGGATACAATACAATGAAACTTTGAAAGAGTTGTCTTAGAAACAGACTGACAGATGAGAATTTCCTTTCCTTTGGCACCCTCTTTATAAAGTTTGCCCATCACTGCTCTCGACAATAGAAATTACCTGAGAATCTACTTGCCAAGACAAATTCAGGAATTTTAGGAACAAAACTACAAAATGCTCTTCACACAAATAAAACTACATCTAAAAATTTGAAAAAAACATTAATTGCTCATGTGTAGGATGATCTAATATTATAAAAATGACAATCCTACTTAAATTAATTTATTTATTCAGTGTTATTATGCTTATCAAACCACCAAAAAAACCTTTTTAATAGAATTAGAAAAAAATTTTTACAAAGTTGATCTGGAAGAACAAAAGATCAAGAATATCTAGGGAACTAATGGAAAAAAAAATTCTGAAAGATGGAGACCTAACATTACCAGTTCTCAAAACATGCTATAAAGCAGTGATCATCAAAATAATATGGTACTGGCTTAGAGACAGAAGGATGGATCAATGGAATAGACTTGGAGTAAATGATAGTAGGAAGATAGTGTTCCATAAACACAAAGATCCCAGCTTTTAGGATAAGAACCTACTATTTGACAAAAACTGCTAAAAAAAACTAGACAAGAGCATGAGAGATATTCGGTTTAGATCAACAACTTACATCCTTTAACAAGATTAATTCAGAATGGGTAAATTACTTAAATATAAAGAAGGAAATCATAAACAAATTAGATAAACATAGAATAGTATCCCTGTCAGATCTATGGGAAAGGAAGGAAATTAAATCTTTGTAGGAGATAGAGTATACTACAAAATGTAAAATGAATAATTTTGATTATATTAAATTAAAAAGTTTCTATACAAACAAAATCAATGCAACCAAAATTAGAAGAGAAGCAAGAAACTGGGGAAATTTTTTATAACAAAAACCTATGACAAAGTTCTAATTTCTCAAATTTATCAGGAGCTAAATCAATTGTACAAAAAAATCAAGCCATTCTCTAATTGACAAATTGTCAAGGGACATGAATAGGCAGTTTTCAAATAAAAAAATCAAAACTATGAATAAGCACATGAAAAAGTGTTCTAAATCTCTTATAATTACAGGTATGTAAATCAAAACAACATTGAGGTACCATTTCATACCTAGCAGATTGGCCAATATGACAGTTAAGGAAAATGATAAATGTTGGAGGGGCCAATATGACAGTAAAGGAAAATAATAAATATTGAAGGGGTTGTGGCAAAATCAGGACACAAATGTATTGCTGGTGGGGTTGTGAATAGTCCAGCGACTCTGGAAAGCAATTTTTAATTATATGCAAAGACCTTTAAAAGAATATGTATCCTTTGATACAGCAATACCACTACTAGGTTTGTACCCCAAAGAGATAATAAGTTAAAATATTTGTAAAAATTATTCATAGCCACACTTTGTGGTGGCAAAAAGTTGTAAAATGAAGGGTTGTCCCTTCAATTTGGGGATGGCTGAATAAATTGTTTTATATGATGGTAATGGGATACTATTGTGCTGTAAGGACTAATGTTTTGCAGGATTTCTATATGAACTCAGAGAACCTGAATGGACTGATGCAGAGTGAAATGAGCAGAACCAGGAGAATATTTTACACAGAAAGTAAAAGACTGAATCAATCCAATGTAATGGACTTTGCTCCTAGCAATAATGCAACAAGCCAGCACATTCCTGAAGGACTTCTGTCCTGGATCATGATTATGAGAAAGAATGCTATCCACATTGAGAGAAAGAACTATGGGAGTAGAAATGAAAAAGAAAAAACATATGACATCACTTATCACATGTATGTATGGGTATGTGATTTGGAGTTTAGACTTTAAAAGATCACTATAGCAAAAAATGAATGATATGGAAATAGGTATCAAGTGATAACATTTGTACAATGCAGTGGAATTGCTCGTTGGCTCTGGGAGTGGGGATGGAAGAGAGGAGGGCAAGAAAATTAATCATGTAAACATGGGAAAATATTTCAAAATAAAAATAAAAAAGATAATTGTGCTTATGTACTAAACAAATAAATAAATAAATAAAAGTTGTAGAATGAGTATCCAAAAATTGCAGTATAATCTTCTCCTTAACCTCCTGATTCCACTGTGTCAAGGGGCATGTGGGAAGGTATATACTTAAATGACATTTTTAACTAACTTTGGAGAGGGAATTATAAAATTTTTTTAGTGTGAACATTTATACCTCAAAAGTCTACACTTCCTAATCAGGGCTTGATTTATTGTTTAATTAATTTCCAGTCTTCAAAGATGTTAATTGAAATTAAACTTAAAAGCATATGTATATATGAATATATACAAATATATATACAATTTCATCTGAGAGCTCTGTTATGAAACATTTTATTAGCATATATCAATATTGCTTTTAAAAACAATGCTTGAGCTCAGCAGGAGTATGGTAGAAAGCTCATAGAATTAAGTCATCGCCACACTTATTATTATTATTATTATTATTCCTGTTGACTCCTTAGGAGCATAGGGCCGCAACCATCTCACGCCAACGGACTATGTTCTGGGCAACTTCCCCCAGCTGGGCCCATGTCATTCCGACTGTTTTTGTTTCATTTTCGGCAGATCTTCGCCAGGTCTGTTTTGGTCTTCCGACTTTCCTCCTCCCTGAAGGGTTCCAGCTCAATGCTTGTCTGGCTATGTTGTCTTCCGGTTTTCGTAGCGTATGTCCTATCCATCTCCACTTACGTTTCTTTATGTCCTGACTAATGGGGTACTGGATTGTTCTTTCCCAGAGACTAGCATTGGAGATCTTTTCAGGCCATCTGATGTTCAAGATGTGACATAGACATCTATTAACAAAGACTTGGAGTTTGTTGGTGTTAGCGCTAGTCACTCTCCAGCTTTCTGATCCATATAGGAGGACGGCCTTTACGTTGGTATTGAAGATTCGGAGCTTAGTGATGAGGGACAGTGCTTTGGAGATCCAGACAGACCGCAGGGTGTTAAATGCCTTTCTGGCTTTGTTGATTCGGTTTATGATGTCCTCATCTGCTCCGCCGTCCTTACTGATGATGCTACCCAAATAGGTGAAGTGGTCCGTCTCCTTGATGTTTTCTCCCTGTAGTTGGATTGGCAGGTCCTGTCTGCTGTTGACTGTGATCACCTTGCTCTTCTTCTTGATCTTCAGACCTGTCTTCTCCACTTCTTCAGAGAGTCGTGCAAGACTATAAAATAATAATAATAATCGTAATGATATCAACTGACATTTATAGAGAAGTTTTCAAAATGCTTTACATCTATCATCTCATTTGAGCTTCCTAACACCTCTGCATATCTTATACTAGAGAGAAGTCAGGGGCAAAGTTTTCTGAAAGAAATTGGTATTGGATGAATACAAGAGATGGAAAGAATACAAGAGAAATAGATAAAGGGAAGTCTGTCATTGTTAGAATGAAAGTCAGGGGTATGGGGAGGGAGGGCATATAGAACGGGAGAACAGAATGGCTAGAGACTCCAGTGGCTTAGGGCAAAAGTAGACTGGATGGAAATGAAGGGAATTTGTAATCTGAGAAGGTTCTTTGTTTATCCTCACTACAACTCTGAGAAGTAGGTTTGCTGTAATTATTACCATTTTAAAGATGAGACAACTGAGGACAAGAGGCTATGTGACTTGATCAAGGTGAAGGCAGGTCTTCCAGATTGCATCACCCTATGTGTTGCATATATAGCTCAAGGTGAGATACATAATGAATATAAGGCATGTACAAAAATAATTATAATACAAAATAGCATATAATGCATTCAGTTCTTTAAAGTACAAAGTGCTTTTCAAGGACCATAGAAAGAATATACATTTCTAACTGGAGAGATAAGAGAAGACCTTATGGAGGAAGTAATTTTTGAGCTAGTATAAAATAATTGTATCTTAGGCTGCCTGATGTGATTTTTTTTAATTAAAAATTTAATTTAAAATTTTTTCCATCGTTACATGATTCATATTGTCTCCCTCAACTCTTCCATCCCCTCCTCCTGGAGCTGCCAAGCAGTTCCACTGGGCTATACATATATTATCACTCAAAACCTATTTTTTATTATACATTTTTATAATAATCTTTTAAAACCAAAATTCCAAATCATAAACTCACATAAATAACAAATAAATCATATGTTTTCTTCTGAATTTCTATTCCAGCAGTTTTTTTCTAGATATGAATATCATTTTTTCTCATACATCCCTTAGAATTGTCTTGGAACACTGCCTCTTGCTATTAGTAGCAAAGCCAATTACATGTGATTGTCCCACAATGTTTCAATTACCATGTATAACGTTCTCCTGGTTCGGCTCATTTCAGTCTGCATCAGTTCATGTATGTCTTTCCAGTTCTTTCATAAATCCATCCATTCATCATTCTTTATAGCACAACAATATTCCATCATCATCATATACCACAATTTGCTCAGCCATTCCACAATTGAGGGGCATTCTCTCATTTTCCAATTTTTTTGCCACCACAAAAAGCATAGCTACAAATATTTTTGTACAGATTCCCCCTCCCTTTTTTTTATCTCTTATGGATACAAACGTAATAGTGATATTACTGGTTCAAAAGGCATACATTCTTTTAAAGCCCTTTGGGCATATGTCCAAATTGTCTTCCAGAATGATTGGATCAATTCACAACTCCAGTAGCAATGCATTAGTGTCTCAATTTTGCCACATCCTCTCCAACATGTATTATTTCCTTTAATATCATATTGGCTACTCTGTTATATTAAGGTGGTACCTCAGAGTTGTTTTGATTTTCATTTCTCTAATCAGGAGGAATATAAAATATTTTTTTTCATATGATTATTGATAGTTTTGACTTCTTCATTTGAAAACTGCCCTTATATCCCTTGACCATTTGTCAATTGGAGAATGACTTGATTTCTTGTACATTTGAGTTAATTCCTTATTTATTTGGGAAATTAGACTTTTGTCAGAGAATTTTGTTATAAAATATTTTCCCTTTTTTTGCTTCCCTTCTAATTTTGGACACCTTGTTTTTGTTTGTATAAAACCTTTTTAATTTAATATAATCAAAATTATTCATTTTTACATTTTGAAATGTTCTCTACATCTTGCTTTGTCTTAAATTCTTTCCTTCTCCATAGATCTGACAAGTATACTATTCCATGTTCACCTAATTTATTAATAACATCACTCTTTATGTATAGGTCATGTACCGATTTTGAACTTATCTTGTTATAGGGTGTGAGATATTTATCTAAACCTAATTTTTGCCATTCTGACTTCCAGTTTTCCCAGCAGTTTTTTTTGTGAAATAGTGAGTTCTTATCGCCCCCCCCCCAAAAAAAAGTAAAAGATCCCTAGGAAATTTGGGTTTATCGAACACTAGATTCCTGAGGCCATTTTCTTCTAGTCCATTCCATTGATCCACCTTTCTATTTCTTAGCCAGTAACAGATTGTTTTGATGATCACTGCTTTATTGTACAGATTAAGATCTGGTACTGCTAGGCCCCCATCTTTCACATTTTTTTCGTTAGTTCTCTTGATATTCTTGATCTTTTGTTCTTTTAGATGAATTTCTGATCTGCTTCTTGACCAGCACCTTGCCTTCCCACAACCCCCAATAAAAATAACTGAGGGTGTTTTCCACTTTCCTAATTTCCTCACATCCATCTCCCCCTCCATCACCAAGCCGCCTGCTTCCAACCCACCCCCAGGCATAGTGATGGTGGTTGGAGTTTCCCATTAAACCAGTCATTCTTGTAGAAAAGGGAGCTGACATGATTAATGCCCCTCAGTGAGAAAGCAGCATCACATGTCTCTGCACTCAGGGAATTAGGAGTCTGGCACAATCCTGTTCCTATCACTCTCATTGTTAATATTTTCCAAAAATGCATAGGGAGACTGAGACATTCAATTCTACAAGTTTCAGGTCTGGTTCATCACTGGCATATCTGTGTATGTTTGTGTGTGTGTGTGTTTGTGTATGTCTCTGTATCTCTGTCTCTGTCTCTCCTCTATTTCTGTCTCTGTTTCTACCTATCTCTGTCTCTGTGTCTCTACCTCCGGTTCTCATTCTTTATCTCTCTTCCCCCTTTCTCTCTCTTCCCCTTCTTAAGAGGAAGGGAAAGGATTGTGATTTATCATTTTAAACCTGTTTTTCAGTTCCTCATAACTTTATCTCCTTTGGTTTCTAATGAAGAAGCTAGATTTGACTTCCATTAATGCAGTCTCTGGAACTAGATCACCTTATGGGGTCACAGGATTTATAGTAAAAAGGGATTTCAGATATCATCTGAGCAGAGACCTTCCTTTACAGACATGGAAACTGAGGTCAAGAAAGATTAAGTAACTTTAGTTTTCTGCACTGCCTAGTCATATTATATGTTGCCAAAATGATACGCAGAGGAAGACAAGGTGGATGCTAAATGGCCTGATTATAATACCATGTGAGGATCCATTTTAGAAATGGGGGCTGTGTAACCTGAAGAAAAGAAGCTTCATGGAGGACAAAATAGTTGTCTTCATACATACGAGGGGCTATTTAATAGAAAAGGGAGTAGACTTACTTTAGTTTTCCCCAGAAAGGAAACATGAGGATAAACAGACATTGCAAAGAGGCAAATTTAAGTTTAGTAAAGGGGAAACAAAACAGAACAAAAACACTCCCTTATAACTACTTTCACCCTAAAATGAAATGGGCTACTTTAAGAGATAGTAACTTGTTTCTCAATGGAAATCTTCAAGCAATGTTCAAATGACAATTTTGGAAGTATATTTTAGAGGGAATTTGTGTTTGGGTTTTATTTCAGTTCAGGAAGAGGGGTGCTGCTGATTTTTCCTGCCTTGTCTTCCTTTGTACAATAGGCTGTCTATTCTATAGTCTTTCCTTTGCATGGTACTCCATCCTTTTGGCCCTGATCCTTCTCTGAACACTACTTCCTATCACACATTAACCTGCATTTGAAAATGTTTTTATATTGAACATTTTAGGCTAGAAGTTTAGCTTCCTAAATGATTAAAAAAATACCCATTAACATTGGCCATTTCTGATAAAAGCTTGACATGCAAGATCTGTAGTGAACTGACAGAGATAAAACTGATAGCTATTTCCCAAGAGATGAATGTTAGGATATAAACAGTGTTTGAAAGAATTACAAACTATTAACTTATAGAAAATTGTTCCAAATCAGTAATAATGAAAGAAATGCAAACTAAACAACTGTGAGTTTTCACCTCACATTCATCAAATTGGCAAAATGATGAAAGATAGAAATAGTAAGTGTTAGAGAAGTTGAAGGAAGTCCAATACACTAACACATTGTTGGTGGAACTGTGAATTGGCTAATCATTTTGAACAAACTATTTGTAGCAATCAGGAGAAAGTAACTAATTTGTTCATACCCTTTGGCCCATTGATTCCATTCCTAAGGAAGTTCCCCTAAAAGGTCATAGACAGATCAATGAAATACCATGTGGAAGATGCTTTGTAAACTTTAAAGTACTCTATAAATGTGAGGAGTTGCTACAATTGGGATGGTGAGTGTTGGTGATGTTCATATCAAACTATTTATGGCAGCATTTTTGTGATAGCAAAAAAAAAAAAAAACCAAAGTGAGCGTGCAGTGATATGGAATAGCTGAATATATGTAGTACATGAATTTAAGGGAATATTATTGTGATGTATGAAATTATGAATATGATGAATTATGAGAAACTTCAGATTTGTATGAGCTCATTTGAAGGGATGTGAGATAAAATTGGAGAATAATATACATAAGGACTATGGTGCTATAAAAGAAAAAAGAAATCAAATTCTATGTAATTGTAATGATCAAGCTTGGACCTTGAGAACAAAAAATGAATCATTCCTCCTTCCCCTCAGAAGAGAGGTAGAACATCAGTGCATCAAAACACATTCACTGTCAAACATGGCCACTCAGTAGTTTAGTTTTGCTGAACTATTTTTCATTGTCTGGGCAATAATTTTCAGAAATGGATGTTATTGTAAAAACAAAAGCTATATATCAATAAGAAATATTAAAACACAATAAAATATTTATGAGGTATCATAAGTTCCTTCAGGCTAATAATAGTAACATATTTCTGTAGTACTTTCTTCACATCAATCCAAGAAGTTTGAAACTAAATAAAATTTGCTTTTTACAGATCACAGGCCTAAGGTTCAATGATAAAATGACTCCTTACCCCTTAGAGTATGTTACAAGGATTAATTTCTTTTAATCCTTGCATATGCCGCACAATGCCCAATGTCTAGAAAACAATAAACACTTGACAAATGCTAAATAATCGAGTCACTTGCCAAAGTTCATATACCAAGCAACCAGGCTTCAATTCCACATGCTGACTGCAAAACTCACACTCTTTCTTCGATGCCAGATTGCTAGACAAAAATACTAGTCAGAAACAAGCAGACATATTTTAGGGCCCCCACCTATTTAGTCCATTCAGATTTGCCGATTAAAAACAATCCATTGGCCTTTCAGTCCACCTACCATGTAATCACACTTGTTTGTCTTGCCCTCCCAAGAGGCATATGTGGTTCAGTAACTTTCTAGCATGGAAACGTGGGTTAGTCACTTGCCCTTCTCTTGATCTGTTTCTTCATCTGTAAAATGAGGGAATTAGATGGTCTCTAAGGTCTCTTGTAGAACTAATATTCTGTAACTAAGAGCCCCCCTCCTCCATGTCTTGCATTCATCAATTAATCTCCCTTCAACTAAGGAAGTTCACTTAGGAGTATGGAATATGAGCAACATGGGAAAGTGTGGGTGTCCTCCTTGGCATTCAGCTCAAAGGTCACAACCATACCCAGAACAGCCTACTCTCCCTGAACAATTCATCATAACTCTGCCACCTGGGGAACTATCTAAAGAGTTTTGGAACCTGTTTTTATTTTCAGACTGTAACATCTCTTGTAACAACTTCTGTTAGTTCTCATACCAGCTGCTGTTTGAAGTCCTCTTATACAAAGTGACAGTCTGTGAACAGAGAGCAGGTTAAAAAACCCATTGATCTATAGGCTAAAAGATAGTGGAGCAGAGAAGGGCTAGTGGAACATCTGCTTCAAATCTATTCATACACAAAGGTGAGGCTTATGTATGCATTTCCTGCACAGGGTCCAAGTTCACAAAGTGTCATAATTGATAACAATCATGACTTCCATTTTTTTATTGCATTACAATTCACTAAACTTAAGTTGTGTCTTCTCTTGTGATCTGAAAAATTGCTATTTTTTTCTTTTTTAAAACATTGAATCAAAATCCTCATTGTGAGCTCCAAGAGGGCATCTTTTTGTATCTCCAGCACCTAGGACAGTGCCTGGCACCTAGTGGCCACTTAATAAATACTTACTGACTGACAACTGGCATAGTAGAAGAAATGCTAGACTTGCAATCACAGGTTCTAGATTTGAATATTAGCTCTATGTGACAATGGACAAGTCATTTAATCTACCTGAATCTCAAATTCTTCATCTTTATCTTTTTTCAATTATCAAGCATTTAATTATTTTTTTCTTCCTAAGATGTCCTTATTCATAAAATTGATAAGGGCAGACTGTGCATTAGGAGGTGTATAAGGACCCTTTCAAATCTAAATTCCATAAATGAAGACCACTTAAATCCAAGGCTTCTTACTACATCAATATTTAAAATGATTTCTTTTATTTTCCCATGCCTTCCAGTTTGATTCAACAGATATTTGTTAAGACTTTAGTATGTACAATTTGTTGCTAGTTTTTGAAAACATAGAGATATAAATAATGTAGGCAGCTAGGAGGTATGGTAGATAGAGCTTTAAGTCTGAAGTCAAGAAGAACTGAGTTTAAATCCAATTTCAGATGCTTAGTAGAAATGTGACAAGGCAAGCTAATTTTGCTAAAATATTTTTCATTGTTATAAGAAAGACTATGATATATCTGGGAAAGTTACTTATACTCCATCTGTTTCAGTTTCCTCAACTCTAAAATGGAGATAATAATGCACCTACCTCCCAGGGCTCTTTTTCTTCTTTCTCTTCTTTATTGCTAATGCTATTGTTGTTGTTGTTGTTATTGTATCCTCACACTCAAAGAGTTTACATTGTGCTACTGAAGGCTGTAACCCTTCCATAGTATTATAAAATGGGATAAAATTGAAAAAAATACATATCCATGTATGTCTATATGTTCTAAAGGCAAAGACTACCCAATATTAAAAGAGGAAATATCTCATGAGGAGCATCACTGCATCTTCACAGTATCTCACATTTCCTTCACAAAAATCTTAAGTTAGTGAAGGTATCTTTTATTTTTCTTTCAATTTAAATATGAGAAAGCTGAGACATAGGGCTATAAGAGGATGGATCTTAAATTAGGAGTCACAAGGAATCTAACTTTGCTATTCACTCATTGCATCACTTTGGGCAAGCCTCTGTTGTAACTTTGCCCACAAGTAAAATGTGGAAATTTGACTAATGGATGAGTTCCAAAGGACCTGCCAACTTTATCATCCTGTGATCTCTTCTGTGATTTACCTTAAGTCATATGACCAATAAATGGCAAAGGCAGGGTTTGAACACAGGTCTTCTGACTCACTGACTAGCATTCCTGCTACCAGAGTGTTCTTTCTATGTACTAGTAGTGTATACAGATTGTGATATGTGCCATGTTCTATAGAGTGGCTTCATGATGCTCCTCATGAGATATTTCCTCTTTTAATATTGGGTAGCCTTTGCCTTTAGAAAATATCTTTGATGGCAGGGAAGGTATGGGGCTCATTGAATTAAGAGCCAGGCCTAGAGATAGGAGGTACTGTGTTCAAATCTGACTTCAGACACTTTCTAGCTGTGTGACCTTGAGCAAGTCATTTAATCCCCATTGCCTAGTCCTAACCGCTCTTCTGTCTTGGAACCAATACACAGTATTGATTCTAAGATGGAAGATAAAGTTAAAAAAAAGAAAAGAAAATGTCTCAGAGGCTGCTTTAGTATAAGCTGTCATTATCTTATGTTTTCTGACAGCTTATACTAAAGATTCTTAAAATTCATCTATAAACTAGGATTTAGGGTCACAGATCTGGGAGTTGAAAGGGACATTAGAAGTCATCTAGTTCCATTCCAAGGCCAGGGAAGGAATCCTCTCTCTCTACAGTATCCCAAGAAGCAGTTGTTCAGTTTCTTTTTGAATACATCCAGAGATGAAGATCTTTCAATGGATCATTCCCTATCATTGCTGGACAACTCCATATTAGGTAGTTCTTCCTTTTATTGACTTAGAATCTTCTTCCTATTACTCACCCACTAGTCTTGGTTTTGACTTCTAGAGCTAATTGGAATACATTTACTTTCTCATACTGATAAGACTATTAATGGCTTTGAAACCAACATTCATAAGATCATAAGATTTTAGAGAGGGAAAGAACTTTATGTATCAGATATCAGATATGAGAGAGAGAGAGAGAGAGACAGAGAGAGAGAGAGAGAGAGAGAGAGAGAGAGAGAGAGAGAGAGAGAGCTAGAGCTAGAAAAGGACCTATGATGACATCTAATTCAAACCTGAAATTGAGGATCAGGGAACTAGGTGACAATTAAGATCAAAAAGGAACGAAGCATATAAAGACAGGATATAAATCCTCATCTTCTGGATTGAGTGTCAATGATCTTCCCACTGGACCAAGTTGCCTCAAATAATCTAGTCCTATCTCCCACCCACTATTTCAAAAAAGGAAAGTGTATCCTGCAGAAGTGAAATGATTCAGTGAAGAATATTACAATAAACTATTGAGTTGGTCAACAAGATGGGCTTTAGAACTTATTTCATATGATACTTCTATTTTACAGATGAGGAAATCAAGGCCCTGAAAGTTTCATTGACTTATTCAAAATCTTTATCCAAGTCTTCTGACTCCAGGCACTCTTCAAATAATACTCATATGCTAATATTTCAAATCCCCTTGTTAGTTTCATCATATTCATCTGGATTTTATACCTATCTGGGGTGCCTAGTGAAAATGACATTCCCAGATGAAAACAAATACTTAAGCTTGGAATTGTTTCCCTGATCTTGTGGGAGACATTTACATCATCCCTTGAGAATGTCCTATGGTCCTATAAAATTTACCAAGTCCAGAGAAATAGGCATTAAAACAGCTTCCCACTCAAAGGTTCTACAGGTCTAAGAAGATACTCTAAGCCTATTTGGTCATTTTTCTTGGGGCCATAACTTCCTGTTATCTTTCCCTTCTTGTTCTTGTTTTCCCTTTTATCTTCTCATGTCTATTTCCCATTTAATCCCTGTGGTTTCTTGAAAAGTTGTTATTAGAAACATTTCTGCATATTAGCTGGAGTTATTTTGCCTCTACCTGGTAAACTTATGTGTTACTGACTGACAGGTCTCTCAATACATCTGAACAGACATGATTCAACCCATCTCTCTAAGTTTACATGAGTCTGCTACATCCCATCTTAACATATTCTCAGATCCTACCAGTTTACCCTTGAGGGGCCACGAACAAGCATATGTAAGTAAATAAATGGATGGATGGATAAAATTTTTTTTCTCAATGCTAGAAAATATTTTCTGTTCACAGAAATCACAAAAAATGCAATAAAATGACCAATGTAGTCAACAGAAAAAGATGATATCAGAATGTCTCCTAAAGTTGATGAGAGACCAAGAAAGATAGGAGAAACTTATTAGCACATATTCTTTTCTTTCCTCACTAGACTGTACTCTTTAACTTTCTCTACAATGCCTCAGAAGCCTCTTCACCTTGAAAGCTTACCCCAACCTCTAAACTCCATGCATTGGAAGTACCTTCTGCCTTTCTGCTTCTCTCTGATTAATTTGTCCTTTCCAGACTCTCCACCATAAGGAAGTAGCCCAAGCCAGCCATGTCTTTATTCATTTCCTGAATGGATCCCTTTAACTCCCCAACCCACATATTTCCAATTCTTTTTAATAAATTATATTTGCCTAATAGATTGTAAGCTTTGAGGACAGAGACTCTCTCTTTGTGCTTATATTTTTGTAGTCAGTGTCTTGCATATGGTAAATAATTTACAAAATGCTTCTTGGCAACTTGACCATTGTTTTTTTTTTTTCTGTTCACTAGGGCACATCTTTCTTAAAATCTTTGCTAATTCCCCATTGCTTTTCAAATAAAGTAGATACCACTTTAGTATCCACACTATATAAAAACTATCATTAGCATGCATATTTACTCTTCTCATGTTATTACCCTTTATGTATTCTATATTCTAGCCAAATTAGACTACCTTCCATTCCCTTTTCTCATTTGACTATCTCCCATTGTATATCTGAACATACTCTTCACCATCATTGGCATGAATCATTCTTTTTTTTTAACATTTATTAATATTCATTTTTAACATGGTTACATGATTCATGCTCCCCCTTTCCCCTTCAACCCCCCCTCCTGCACCCCCTCCACCCATAGCCGATGCGCATTTCCACTAGTTTTGTCATGTGTCTTTGATCAAGACCAATTTCCAAATTGTTGGTAGTTGCATTGGTGTGGTAGTTTCGAGTCCACATCCTCAATCATGTCCAACCCGACCCATGTGTTCAAGCAGTTGTTTTTCTTATATGTTTCCTCTCGTGCAGTCCTTCCTCTGAATGTGGGTAGCTTTCTTTACCATAAATCCCTCAGAATTGTCCTGAGTCATTGTATTGCTGCTGGTACAGAGGTCCATTACATTCAATTTTACCACAGTATATCAGTCTCTGTGGATAGAGTTCTTCTGGCTCTGCTCCTTTCACTCTGCATCAGTTCCCGGAGGTCTCTCCAGTTCGCCTGGAACTTCTCCAGTTTATTATTCCTTTTAGCACAATAGTATTCCATCACCCGCATATACCACAGTTTGTTCAGCCATTCCCCAATTGAAGGACATCCCCTCCTTTTCCAATTTGTTGCCACCACAAAAAGCGCAGCTATGAATATTTTTGTACAAGTCTGTTTATCTATGATCTCTTTGGGGTACACACCCAGCAATGGTACGGCTGGATCAAAGGGAAGGCATTCTTTTATAGCCCTTTGAGCATGATTCCAAATTGCCAGCCAGAATGGCTGGATCAGCTCCACCAGCAATGCATTAATGTCCCAATTTTGCCACATCCCCTCCAACATTCATTGCTCTCCCCTTCTTTCATTTTAGCCAATCTGCTAGGTGTGAGGTGATACCTCAGAGTTGTTTTGATTTGCATTTCTCTAATTATTAGAGATTTGGAACACTTTCTCATGTGCTTATTGATACTTTTGATTTCTTTACCTGAAAATTGCCTATTCATGTCTCTTGCCCATTTATCAATTGGGGAATGGCTTGATTTTTTATACAATTGCTTTAACTCCTTGTATATTTGAGTGATTAGACCCCTGTCAGAGTTTTTCGTTATAAAGATTT
>NC_058131.1:326296486-326383877 GCF_016433145.1 Gracilinanus agilis | reverse complement strand
CGCTGCTTCCACAGTCGTATACCCGTCCACACTGGTTCCCCACTTAGGCTTTAGTTCCTGGCTGTGTCTGCCTCCACCCACGCCTCCGCAGTGCCTGCGCTCTGCTCAGCCTGCGCTGTGCGCCCTCCTTCCTGCTCCCACGCTCAGATTTCGCCTGCGTTTTTTGGCTTAATCGGGTCCTATGTCTTGCTGCTCTCAGGAACAGGCCCCGGAGCTGCCAATGACTCGATGGGTGCCCCAAACTTGCTCTATTTCTTTTTAGCTGGCTTCGGAGCTACAGGTGTTGTGTGTGGAGGGGGTGCGGGTGGGGTGGTTACTCAGCCCGCGATTTCGTGAGGGCTGTTTCACCCTCTTATAGCATGGAAATGCCTCGATTCCACGTACCTTCCACGCTGTGCCCTGTTGTGGGGGTTCCTCCGTTAGTCTGGACTTGTTTTTATGTCCCCTTGAGGAGTTTTGTGTTTTTCGGTCAGGAGAGGTTAAGAGCTGCTTCTTACTCTGCCGCCATCTTAACCCGGAACCACATGAATCATTCTTAATTTGTTTTTCTTAACCCTCACTTCTTTCAAGGCTCAACTTAGACGCTACCTCCATCATGGAGTCTTCCATGATGCACTAAGTACCACATGTCCTCTGCCTCCTCAGATTTATTATAGTATATTGCCTTGATATCACCATTATATCAGTCTCATCTATTATCTCACGGTCATTTCGGCATTTGTCCTTCCATACTAGAGAATGTTAGCTCCTTATGGTTGGAACTATTTCAGTTTTCATCTTTGGTCATCAGCACCCACAAAAATGCTTTATGTGAAGTAGTTGCTTAATAAATCTTTTGTTAAATTGAACAGAACTCATTTCATCTATAATCACTGATTAACCAAAAGTTTGAATAATCTACAAGAAAACAAAGAATGTTAGAACTCAAAGAAATTATTGAAAATATTTAATCTACACATCCTAATTTTATGAAGGAGGAAAGTGAAGCATGTTTGGGGGAGGAGGGCCTTGCCAAAAGTAAAAAGTTACATGACTAGACAAAGCCAGGATTCAAACACAGACTTCTTAAATCTCAGACCAGTGGCCTTTTATTTTTTTTACTGCATTATGGTGATTCCAACTCTGTGCTAAGATTATATTCTGTATTGAAATACTTATTTGAAGGTCCCTCCTACCCTTAACATTCTATATTTGAACATTTCCTCCTATTCTAACAATTTATGCTCTAAGACCTCTTGGAGCTCTGGAATAGCATATTCCAATATTTTTACACTGTGCACCCCTTTCAGGTCTGTCATACTATGATTGTATAATTCTAGTCAACATGCTGTTCATAGCTTCAGATGATCATTTTGCTGAGATAGTTGAACATTGACAACCTGGCTTGATGCAACATTAGCTCACCAATGGACTTTTCTGATGAAATACCAACTCTAGTGTGCATAACAATGAGAACGATTTTCCTTGTTATAATTTCTGGGCTGGTCTGCAGGGTACACCATGATCCTCTCTTATTTGGATGTGTTCAGAATGACAATGTGTCGGTGGGACATAGTGCTGGGCAGGACATGTGTCTTTCGTTTGTAATCAACTTCAGAACTAGAAGCCTGAGGCTGACCACTGCCATGTTCCCAGCTGCTCGGCTTATCCTCATCAACACCGATGGTCATAATCTGCAGCAATTATGTGGAACAACCAAGTTATCCATGTGTTTCTATATTTTAGGTGGATTTAAAAGTATACTGCAGAAAGCAGTATCAGCAGATTAAGAAGGATTTAAATATAACAAGAACTGCATTATTGAAGAAGCCAATTATTTGCTTTCCGTTTTTTCTCCCCAGCAGTTCTGCATTAATGATAAAGATGAGGCATATGGCAGATGGACTTGGCCTCAGTCTACCCTTGCAGGATGCCTGGAAACAAACAGAATCCCAGGAAGTTTGGATGGCAAAAATCATAACATGCAGTGAAGAAATAGTCATTTGAGAAACAGATTGTTGCTGGGGAAATGGCCAAAGATCCTCTTCCATTGGAAGCACCTTCCCTTGAATTAGCTTTAGGAGTTGTGACAAGAAGCATGTTGCTGACACTCTCTGCAAGACTGATCATGGACTGGAAATTTTCCATAATCAATAGTTTGTATTAAGGCCAATCTTATTTCTAGAGTAGGGCATCTTTACACAAAGGGAACCTGCAACATGTTCATCAGGTGAAATAGGTATTTTAACATTCTATATTTAAGTCCAAATGGATTACCAGACATCTCAATGAGTGGAGAAATGAAATAAAAATAGGAAAGTGAAATAAAAAAGAAAGGAACTGATCTGGATGAGGCAATATGATAACTGGGTTTACATCCTCACTGACAATTACCTTAGGCAAACTCTTTCACTGGTTTGAGTCTCAATTAGCTCATCTGTAAGATGGGGATAATATTTAACTATCTACTTTGCAGGAGAATTCTATAGGAACACCTTTGTAAATCTTAAGGCACTATAGAAGCAAAAGATATTAATACATGCATCAGACACTCAGACACAAAAATTTGCTAGTTGAAGCCCTCTGAATGTTAGTTCTCAACAGCTTTCTTGCTGTTGAATTACTTGACTCATCTCCTTCAATACCACAGCTCATTGTTTTGTTTTGTGTTTTTTTCCTAGCCAGAATGGCTTCATAGGATCACAATACTTAAATCAAGGGACCTTAGGGATCATTTACTTCTTTAATTTTACTGGTAAGGAAATTGAGTCCCAGAGAATTCAAAGGATTTGTCCAATATTATATAGTAAATAAATAGCAGGATAGAATTTGAACTGGACTCATAGTATTATAGATTTGGGATTTTAAAGATAACATAGAAACCATCTCGTTCAACTCCTTCATTTTAAAGATTAGTAAACTGAGGTAAAAATGTTAAATGATTGTTCCAAGTTCACATAAGGTTTAAGTAGCAGAAATGAAAATTTAATTCAGATCCTTTGATAATGAATGCAGTTCTCTCCAAATCTCACACTCTATCATTGTCCTCTCAATGTCCTCTGTATGCACCTTATAAATTTCTAGCTCTGGAATTTTGGACATCATGTGTATTTTGGGTTGTATGGGAAAGAACTAGAAAGAACACCAGTTAGCATAATATCACAACAATCCAAAAGTAAAATGATAATGATCTGAAGTAGGTTCCATGGTGTAATAAGAAATTGTTATTCTTACTGTCTATGATGGCTAGTTCTCCATCACAGATATATGCTCCTTATAGCATTTTATAAATATTGCTTATCTCATTTGCTTACACAACTCTTTTTGGAAAATTAGATCATCATGAGATTTCATTTTGTTCTTTATTGCTGTGGCACAAGTAAGGACCAGTTCCTTTTACAGTTGACAGCATTTGCCAGCAGTTATTGCTGTTGAACAATTTGGTTCACATTTTCCCCCTCCTTATTTGTCATGCCTTTTGTCCTGAAAAACCTCACAGAGTGAAAGAAGAACAGCATGTACTCACATCCTGGATCTTTTTTACTAGCTATTGGCAGTTCACTCCACCATGCTGGGACTATTTTCATCTGTAAAATGAAGGGTTCAGATATACTGATCACTAAGATAATTTCCAAAAGATTATTCCCAATTCTCCAATAAGCTTTGGGTGGTCATCAAGAAAGTGGAATAGTAATTTGCATTTCTGTAGCACTTATGGTTTTTATCACAAAATCATGAAATTTGTAGATGGGAGACACTTCAGAGACCATCTAGATCAATTATATCAGAAAAAATTCTCCACTATAACATTTTCTACAAGTTGTCATATAGGTGTACTTTAAGACTGCCATTGAAGTGGATACTCTTGGACAGTTTAATTATTAGGGGGTGCTTTCTTTGGTATTTTTTTATTTTACTGATTTACAGCATAAGTTTGCCTCTCTACAATTTCTACCCATTGTTCTTGTTTCTGCCCTTTTGGCAAAACAAATATGTCTGATTTCTCTTCTATATGACCTTCCTTGAGTTCTTAGAAAACCATTATCATGTCACTTTTGTTTTTACTTGGATCTTCACTTGAGAAATTCACTTGAGTCTTCATTTCTCCAGACTAAATACCTCCAGTTCCTTTTACCACTCCTTATATGATATAGACTGCACTTCAAAATATTATCTTGTCCATTTTACAGATGAGAATGAAATTTAACAATAGTCTTGCAATTAGTTATTAAATTTCAAAAATGGGACTCCAGTCATACTATACAATGCTGTATCTTAGGGTGAAGATGGTACCATTGTTTCGGTATGTGGTTATATATCCTTAAGCTTTTCATTCTATTCATATACTAATATGCTCTCAGATATTTGTTTTCTTGATTTTAGGAATGGGAGAGTCTATTGAGGCTGTTTGCTGGATACAGGGAATAATATCTAAAAACTCTTCCAGCTCTTATATGTCCTTATTTTTTGATGCTTATTCCCCCCAAATTCCCACTGATACAGCCTCTCAAGGCTCTGTATCCTCCATCTTCTACATCTATGCCACTGGGAAGACTGGGGTGGAGGATTAGGAAGGAATAAGATTGTCAAACTTCATCTTGATTTCCCATGAGGGGAAAAACAGGACTTGCACACAGATGAAGGTGATGTGTTACTGACTGCATTTCCATTTAGGGTGTTTGGGAGATGGGACGTGTCAGTTCTCATCTCTCTGATCCATCACTGCAGCATAGCTAAGAAGGGAGAAGGAGACCCTTAACACTGCCTTCCCATCTCTTTTAATTAGTTTCAAAAGAGCAAGACAAGCTTTATTTTCCCGTAAGCAAGATGATTTCTCAGTTCTGAAACTGTTTGGCTGCTTCCCTGGTTCTGGGGCAAAGCTCATTTCCATCACTGTTGACCTATCAAGGGTAAGAAGACTCCATTCCAATAGACAGTGTAGCCATTCTGAATGTATAAGTTATACCAGTATGGATTCAACATATCTTGTATAAAATCTGATTAACTTGGAGAAGATGGAATTATATGGTCTTAAAATGTAGGCCACAGTATGTCAGGTATAGGGATCCTTAGAGAAAAAAAATGTTAGAACACAAAACATTGGTCATAGCTTAACAAGACACTGTATACTTCAATTCAAAACAAATATTTTACATGATCACCAAATCTAATTTTGAAAGACACTGAGAGACTATTAAACCAAATCTTCCAGGAATCCACCTCAAAACATTTTCAATAATGCCGTACTTGCAGATGTCTAGAGAAGGATCTTCCCTCCAAAGGCAGCCCATCCCACTTTTAGATAGCTATACTTGTTAGTAACTTCAATCCCCTTTTACATTACAGAAGAATCTGCCTTTCCAACCTAGTTCTAGGCTTTGAAACAAAATAGGACAAGCCTAATCCTTCTTTACAGTGATCCTTCATATACTTGGAGGAAAGATATCATGCTTCTTCCTCCAAGACTTCTTATCTCTTGAATAAACACACTCAGTTCTAACATTCCTTTATATTAAGTTAATCTTCTGCTGCTGCTCTCTAGCAATGGTATCAAATTCATAGAGAAATGGGACCTTTAAATTCTACATAAGGATCCTTGCTACAACATATTGACTTGAAAACTACATTTTAATATTATTTATATTCTATTGGGTCTTTATTTATTTTACTGAATACTTCTTAATTACATTTTAATCTGATTCAAGAAATATTGTAAACTTCAGTACTGGTTCTAGATCATATTATTGATATTTTTTCTCTATGGCTTATCAATATCTTTATGAATCCATATACAGAATTAAATACAATACACTATTTGTGGTTTATCAGGACAGAATATTCCTCCTTCTATATTCTAGGCATTATACTCCTCTTTAGTTATTAATTTTTATATGTAAAACACCATTCTAAGCACTATATATAGAGACAAAAATGAAATAGTCCTTACTCTCAAAGAGTATAGTGTTGAGATATAACAAGTACATATAAATAGACACATGGTAATTTGAGGATCAAGAGAACACTAGCAAACAGTTGACCAGTATCAGGGTAAATTTCAGAGAGAAAGCAGCAACCAAACTGAGCACTGAAGGTTTGTAAAGATTAATAAAAACAGTGATTATAGCGTAAAGATTAATAAAAATAGTGATGATAGCTTATTCAAATGCAGAGAAGCAAGAGATGGGACTTTGCTGTTAGGACTCATCCAGTAACCACTTTGTTTGGAAAATAGAACATACAAAAGAATGATAATAAATTAAACTGAAAACTTAGACAACTTGATTGCTCTTAAGGACCAGATAATCTTAGAGTTAAAGAATATCATAGAATAAAGTTACATTATAAATTAAGTCTAAAATGAAATGAAGAGATCATCAATTTCAGGGATTCTTATCATAGTATCAATGTATTTACAAAGATATTCAGACACATCTAGGTATACATAAATACAAAACCACATTTTGACATAATTGGTTTCCTAATACTATTTTTTTTATTTTATGAATTTAAAAATTATTTTCTTTTAAAGCCTTACCTTCCATCTTAGAAACAATACTGGGTATTGGTCAGAAGAGCAGTAAGGGCTAGGCAATGGAGGTTAAGTGATTTGCCCTAGGTAACACCGCTAGAAAATGTCTGAGATCAGATTTGAACCTAGGATTCACACCTCTAGGCCTGGCTCTCAATTCACTGAACCATCCAGCTGCCCCAAAAAATTCTTTTTAAAAGGGATCCATATGATTCCTTAGACTTCTATAGGTGTCTATCTTTCATATTACCCCCCCCCAACACAAATACACACAGTTAAGAAACCCTGATCTAGTTCAACTTTATCATTAATTTACAGAATCAAAATCAAAGTTGAGAAGGTAAAATGATTTTCTTAAGGCCACATAGTGAATTAACTGGAAAAGTTGGAGTAGAAAGAAAATTTAATTTTTTTTTATTGCACTACCATTGTTTCAATATGACATTAGTGAGAATTTGAACCTGAGCCTGAGAGTGGTATAAATTATACTATTGGACAACTGATGCTGACTGCTAGCTTTTTTCCTGAAGTCAAGAATATTCTTGTTCTTCATCCCCACTCCTCTCTCTTTGTTGTTTTTTCTATTGCTCTATCTCTCCATATTTCTTCTCTGCACAATGCCTCTATCCTTCTTATTGGACCAAGCTCAAATAATATTATCAAATCAATCAAAGCCTTCTTTGTCCTATAAGTCATCTACCCAGTCATCTAAAGGCCTTCATTGTGGTTATATGTATTTTTCTTATATATCCATGCATCATTCAACATAACCATTTCTTAAAATCTCTCACTCTCGTTATGTATTTGACTTACTTCTAATGATCATACATTTCCTTGGTGATATTTTTTAGGACAAAACTTGCATGTAAGTGATCAGTGGAAATATGCTATACCCTACTTAAGTCCTCAATGCTTTCTTTTTCTTTTGAAGGGTTTGGTGTATAATTGTGATTTTTCTAGATCTGGGTTGTCCATGATGTGTGTACATATAAAGCATCACTAGAAGCATGTGTGTGTATATGTATCTGTAACATAGATATAGATATAGATATAGATATAGATATAGATATAGATATAGATAGATACAGATATAGATAGATACAGATATAGATATAGATATAGATATTTAAAGTCCTATTGCAGTAGCAGCCATTTGCAATCACTGAAGTATTTCAAAGTTTCTCCAAAGGAGTTCAATTTCTTTCTCATAGGTTTAGCTCATTATCCACCAGTAGCACTTGGCCATGTATATATGTATGTATGTATATATATACACAATGGGTTGCCCATTTACTTACATGCCATAAACTTGTTAAAAGGAATAGAGACCAGAATGCCTGCCCTTTGATCCAGCCATACCATTGTTGGGTTTGTACCCCAAAGAGATCATAGATAAACAGACTTGTACGAAAATATTTATAGCTGCACTTTTTGTGTTGGCAAAAAACTGGAAAAGGAGGGTATGTCCTTCAATTGGGGAATGGCTGAACAAACTGTGGTATATGCGGGTGATGGAATACTATTGTGCTCAAAGGAATAATAATCTAGAGGAATTCCATGTGAACTGGAGAGACCTCCGGGAACTGATGCAGAGTGAAAGGAACGAACAGAGCCAGAAGAACATTGTACACAGAGACTGATACACTATGGTAAAATCAAATGTAATGGACTTCTGTACCAGCAGCAATGCAATGACACAAGACAGCTCTGAGGGATTTATGGTAAAGATGCTACCCACATTCAGAGGAAGGACTGCAGGAGAGGAAACATATAAGAAAAACAACTGCTTGAACGCATGGGTTGGGGTGGACATGATTGAGGATGTGGACTCGAAACTACCACACCAATGCAACTACCAACAATTTGGAAATAGGTCTTGAACAAGGACACATGACAAAACCAGTGGAAATGTGCATCAGCCATTGGTGGGGGGAGAGCGGGGGGTGAATGGGAAAGTAGGAGCATGAATCATGTAAACATGTTAAAAATGAATATTAATAAATGTTTAAATTTTTTTTAAAAAAGGAATAGAGACCAAACCTATGGCTTCATTGGTATAAAGAACTATAGAATGAAAAAAAAATAATTTTGCCTTCTCAGCACCTTCTCTGCTGTTGATGGTTTTAGAAAGTTGAATGGGTCATGGATATTTTATATGATTTCCCTGGGGTCACATAGCGACTATTCATCAAAGATAGGACTTAAACCAAGGCTCTCTGTTTTCAGAACCAGCTCTCGATCTACTGTGCAACACTCCTTCTCTTGGTAAGAGAAATTTCTTTAATCCATTTTATTTTTTCTGTGTAGATTACCAAATGGATCTCTTCTGGCTGATAATGAAGCTTGCTGAAGTGGCCCCAGATACAATCAATATAGGATTACAACAAGACATGTGGAGATGATAATGTTTTTTATTGCGTTGTTTTCTAGTTGTTATGTTTGTGACTGATGTCTACCTAACAAAGTTGTAAATACCTAAAGGGAAAGGTTATATCATGCTTCTCTTGGACTCCTCCTCCTCCATAGCAACCAAAATAGTGTCAAACCCTTGGTGGATGCTCAATAAATACTTGAACAGAATTCACATGAATTGAATTGAACCTAAGTGAATAAGGGGCCACATGGTGCAATGGAATGAATGCTTGACAATGGACAATTTTATCTTGAAAAAGAAAATAGCGTGGGCGGCTGAAAAGAAAATCACTGACCAAAAGAAGGTGTCTTTGAAGCTTACTTCTTATTAATTCCAGAAAAGAAAAAAATCTAAAGAGACTCAGACCTTACCCCATATCATTAGATATTTCATTCTCTGTTTTTCAGAGTTTCTCTTACCAGGGAATACCTTCTCTTTGCAAAGGAGAGACAAACAGACAGAGACAAAGAAAGACAGACATAGATAAAAAGAGAGACAGAGACAAAGGCAGAGACACAGAGAGAGAGGCAGAGACAGAGACTAAGTCAAAGAATGAAAATAATGAGAGACAAAGAGACAAAGACAGAAGCAGAAATAAAGAGACAAAGAGAGACAGGAACAAAAAGAGAGGCAGAGCCAGACCTGGACAGATTTAAAGATAGAAAGAAAAAACAAAGAGAAAAGGGGAGCAAGAAGGAGGCAGAGAGGGAAAGCAGAGAGGGAGAGATAAAGGACACAAAGACAGAAGAAAGCAGTGAAAGTCCTGTATTAAGAAATGACAGCAGTTATTGGCAGTCAATGAAAGAAAAATAGATGGCAAAGGATCAAAATGAATGGGTCTCAGGAAGGGTTTCAAGTCATTCTATGGCAGAGAAATTCAGTATGGATATGTAGTTTAAACATTTGTATTTGATTTATGGATTGGTCATTATTCATGTAAAATTGAGCAAATCATTTAACTTCTTTGGGATATCACTTTCCTAGTCTGTAAAGAGAGTTAGGCTACAGGATATCTAAGGTCTTTTCTACCTAACAGTCCTACGATTATATGAATAGATCCATCATAAGAGTCTTTCCCAAACTATCTAAGGGAGAGAAAAAGTAAAAAATGAGTGCCATACAGAATTCTGAAAGTCTTGAATCCAAGTTTATAAAGTATATTCTCCAGAATTTAAGGCAGCATGGCATAGTGGAATAAGCAATAGTTCCATAATTATAAGATTGGGTTCAAATTCTTTCTTTGTTCCTCACTACCTGTGTGACCTTGGGAAAGTTACTTCGTCTTTCTAGGTTTATTTTTCTTGTTGGCAACAATATCTAGTATTTATATAGAGATTTAATATTTACAAAGTACTCTACAAATAATATCAAATTTGTTCGTCACAACAACCCAGCTTCTCTAATTTCCATTTTATAGCTGAGAAACTGAGGCAATTAGTTAAGTATCTTGCCCAGCTCATAAGTGCCTGAGACTGGATTTTAACTTGTCTTCCTGATCCCAACTCCATCATCACTTTAACCACCTGGTTTCTTCTATTTATTTATTTATTTGTCTTTTTTGATAGAATGAGGCTCTAAAAATTCTCTGAATTCCCTTCTAGCACTAAATCTTTTAATTCCATGAATTTCTCCTAGACATTTATGGTGGAGAGAAGGAGCAAGAGAATGGGGATGTCACATTCAATTCAACAAACATTTATTTTACATATTATTGCTATCACAGCCTTGTGATAGGCACTATCAGAGAACAAAGACATTGGCTCAGTTCTCAAGAGACAACATAGTTGAAGAGCTAAGACACAAGCCAGTGAACAGTTCATAATATCATGCAGCAACTGGTGAACATCATAGTAGTAGTAGACTACAGACAATAAATTCGATTGGTTATCTGGAAGAGAGAGAAAAGATATTTGGCTTTAATAGACTAGACAATCTAAATAAGATTTTGGCTTCAGGTTAAGGATAGAGGGTAGAAGTAAAAGAAAAATTGAAAAGAACAGAACAGATATGAAAAATACTATGAAGAAAAAAAAGTGAAGCCAAAGGCAGTGAACCTGGTATATAGGCAAGGTAGGTCAAGGCAAGGTCAGCTACCTTGGATACAACACTCAGTGGGAAGGATAGATGATAAGAAAGGTCACATTATATATGACTTTATAAATTCACTTTTTTTCCAGGCTAAAAAAGCCACCTTCCATAGCAAATAGGTATTTGTCTTTTGCTAAATTATGTCACATGCTAGAACATTAAGATCATTGGCATAGTCCTAGAAGGACCTTTAAGATTATATATACGCTGACTTTGCTGTAATTTATCTGCACTCTTAGATAATGCCCTTCACAACCAACTGTAACTTTTTTAAGAAGGATAGCTAGGATATGAGGTATAACCTACCTGTGGCTATGGGATAGAACAGGAAGATACTTGGGAGGAAAAAAATATTACTATATCTACAGAGTTAGGGATATATATGTGTGTGTGTGTGTGTGTGTGTGTGTGTGTGTGTATATATATATATAATGTAGGGCAGGGATTTATACATTTTCTGCTTTCTTTTCATCCTTTTGTTATTTGATCCCACCAGCCTTGTTCTTCTGTTAGCTTCTGAAAGCTTCCAAAAGTCCTCTTCAGGATCCTTTGTTTTTCTATACACAACCTCACATGACTACAAACATTATTTCAAATAACAATTTTCTGTCTCCAAAAGTTTACCCTTTTCTTTGATGGAGAAATCTTTCCAATTCCTTCCAACCTACTCTCCCCTTTTCACAAACTATCTCTCATGCACATGTTTTTTTTCAAGGCTCATACAATGACACTGTTTTCTGGAAGACTTCCCTGATCTTCCTGAGTCACTAAGGTAGTCTCTCTCCTCAAATGACATTTCTGAGCACACTTTATAGCAACCTCCATCCCAAGTAGAATGAAGATCCTTAAAGGAAGAGTCTTCCTTTATAAAAATCTTTGTACTCTACAGTGTTTTGCATTTTTATTAGGCACTTAGGTATAATATATGTTGAATGGTAAGGTAAATGTTTAAAAAGTTTTGAATGAATGAATGAAATTCCTTTTAAAGATTTTTTTTTAAAAGGGAGAAAGCATAATTTATAGGTGCTAGGTTTGAATTTGCCTATGCTAATTTTTACTTATATGACTAAGATCAAGTGATTTAATTCTTCCAAACCTCAGTTTCTTCAACTGTCAAATGAAGGAATTGGACTAGATTATCTTCCCCAGCTCTAATTAATCAGGAATCAGCCCTAAAGGACCTACAAAACTGGGTGCTGGGAGAGAAGTGGTGGCCACCCAAATACAAAAGCTTATGGGTTAAAAGTGAGACATCTACTTAAAGAGGGGAAATTCCAGATGATCTGTTATCATTAAGACAACAGTCTAGGAAATTTGACCAATTTTTTTTTTCCAGCCAGCATCTAGATTTTCTGGCTTTGCAAAGGCAAGCAGTCTTGGACTTGTATAAAAGAAATGAGCTCCTCCCAACTTCCCCCACCCCCAACCCTTTTGCCTAACCCAGTTTTAAAAGGTGCATCTTAAATGCCATCAAACAGTCCACAGAATGATGGAAATAGGTCTCATTAGCAGAATGGTCCCAATTATGTCCAACCTTCCCCCCGAGAAGCAGCAGTAACTATTTTACCTGACGAGGTTTTCTGGGTTACAATGAAGGCATTTATGTGCAGAGACATCGGAAGGAGCTTTAAATGGGGTCTATCAAAAGATGGGGAGAGCCATGAAAAGCCTTTTTCTTTTCCTCTCCTTGGACTCCTGCTAAATGATGACTTTGGGTAATTAAAATGAACAAAGTGAGCTGCGATGTTCCGTCTTTGCAATCACAGCGTTTTTTCTTCCTTTGTTTAACTGCTTTGTTCTCTTGAAACTGGTGTTACCAAAAAAAAAAAAAAAAAAAAAAAACCCACAGAAATAGAACCTGAATGTATGCCTGCCGGGCTATATTTTTAGCTGCTCATCAGTTTGTGGAAGGGGTCCCAAGGTTGCACACACTAATTATGAACTTGGGTCTGTGGGAAGTGGGACATCTGGGTGGGACTGAGGGGAAGGCTGTGGGAGAAAACGCTGAGGGAGTCTGCTTCCTGTCAAATTTTAAGCAGTGTGGCCCAGCAGGCTTCCCAGGTTAAGCCCAAATGGTGCCTATGACAAACAAGCTATGACGTGCACTTTCTGGTTTCAGGGGAAAATAAAAAAACAATCCCTCCTTCCACCCCCAACTGTTACGCCAGTGGGAGACTATTCTAGAATGAGATGACTCAAACTGGAAAAAGATACTGTAAACAGACAGAGATGATCAATGGCAGTGCATGCAACTGCAAGGAGGTGTTGAATGGGTAACCACAGATAGGGTGTTAGGGCTGAACTTTTTTTACATTTTTATTGATGATCACAGAGGATTAAATAGCACTTGAATGCAATTTATTATTAGTATTGATTTATGGGTTAGCATGTATATTTATAGCCCTTTCATATCTGCCAAGTTCTTTCCAATCATCATTTTTAGTGTTCATGCCTCAGAGAAGAGTAACAGAGGAAGCAGACAGGCAGTTGTGTTGACTGGGGGACGTCCCTGGTGCTATTAGAATGATGGGGATATTGAGGCATAAGAATGGTAGCATGACTTGCCAGAAGAGTCTGAATGGGGAAAAACTAGGTCAGGAATGAAAATAAGTTGAGGGAAAAAGACAAAAACTTAGAAACAATTGACAGGAAAGACTAGAGCTTAAAGACTGTTGGCAAATGCACTGGAAAAATAGATAAGTGAACCACAATGAAGCCAAACAAAAGGATGAAACATAAAAAATGAACAGGCTAAAGGGAGACCAAGAAGTGTTACTACCCAGCACCTTAGCTGTGACTTGACTGATTCAAGAAAAAGGATTCCAGATAGAAATAAATTATACTAGCAAACCTTGGCCTCATATGACATCTCATTTAATACTCAGAACCACTCTCTGAGTTCACCTGTGGCTATGACTACCATTATAGTTCAAGAAACTGGAACTTACAGAAGTGAAGTAACTTGCTCAAGGTCATATGACAAGGTACGGCTGAGTGAAGATTTGAACCCAGATCCTGACTCTTACTCCATACCTTTTTTCCTTTGCCCTGGATACCTAAAGATATCCCATTCTAAAATAGAGCCTTCCTAATGATGGCCATTTACTAATCTCCCCTTCCCTCCCCAACTTGTTGATATGGTAGAAAGAAACATGGATTTGGAATATTAGTACTTCGGTTCAAATGGTGTCTTGGACATTGTCAGCTGCATGAGCTACAGTAAATTGTTTTACCTCTTAGTCCTACTTTGTCCCACTTCTAAAATGGGACTAATAATAACTATAGAGCCTACTTCAAAGTGCGGTCCTGAGAATCATGAGAAACAGTGTAGGTAATATCCTCTGAAAACCTTAAATGTGTGCTATAAATGCCAACTCATTTATTGTGTTGATTTGTCTCTCTATTTATTTCTGTATCTGTGATTTCACTAGTAGAGGAACAGATTTTCACCTTCTGTGACTTATGGTCTTAGAAAGTTGCTAGAGGACATGGCGGGGTCAAATGTCTTCCCAAGATCACAGAACAAACATGTGGAAGAGGCAAGTATTGAATCCAGTTCTTTCTGATTACAAGGCAAGATTGTTTGTTCAATTGTTTTTTTTAGCCAAATTTAATTTTTTTAAATGGGCAGAAATATATTTTCTCTTTCCCAGATTCACATCCTTTTTTTTTTTTGGGTGGGTGGGAGGGCATGAGGAAGAGAAAAAGAAAAAATGTAACAAATATGCATATTCAAGAATAACAAGACAACAGAGTAAAGGGAGTTGGTGTAGATCCAATCTCATCCATTGGCAAACAAAAGTCTGATTGCCACACAACTCACCCACCCCACATCCATATACACATATCTTGACTAACAATGGAAATAATCCAGATTCTCAGAGAGACTAAAGTCAAAGTGAAAGAGAAGGATAAGATGAGCTCTCCATACACTCTAGCATGCTTCTCTGTATGGAACCTGGAAAATAAGATTAGGCCAGAGCATCTCTAACTTTCTTTATAGCTCTAAATTACATTTTCAGAATTTTTAGAACATCAAGCCCTATGGGTCAGGGAGGGAAATAGTATAAGATAGTTTATTTATGCATATGATTGAGATAAAGGTGATGGGAGTAGGAGACTTTGAGTAAAAGCCATAGGGTTGGAAGGGGACAGAGGATGAATAAGAGATGTGAAAAAGGTTTTGAAATTGAGGGAGAAAGACTGGGAGGCCCATTGATAATAGCAAGAAAGATCTATACAGGAAAGGGAGAAGGAAGAGAAGTGCTTGTTGAGTGATGTTGTGTGGAGATGGAAAGCATGGAATCCCTGCAAAGATACAGGGACAGCCTCACCCAAAGTTCTCCAGAGGGGTCCCCTGGAATTCTGGGTGAGGCTGTCCCTGTATCTTTGCAGGGATTCCATGCTTTCCATCTCCACACAACAGTGATGAAGCCAAAATGAACATCTAAGAATAGTAATGAAGAGCAAGGAGTATGCAGACTCTGCCTTATGACCGTGTGTGTCAGAAGTTGTGAGTGAAGAAATATTCAGCCTTCACTTTTGGTCCCCTGCTCATTCAGTGTGGCTTATCTGTGAGATCTCAAAACCAGATGGCACCTCATAGACAATTGAATCCAGTGGGAAAGTGGGCTCAAAAAAGGGCATGTCAAACATAGCACCTCTCTCTGTTTCTCTTTTTCTCCCTCTCTCTCCCCCTTTCTTTCCTTCTCCTCTTCCCTTACTCTGTCTCTGTCCATCTGTTTATTTCTTTTTCCCATTCCAGTCTGTCTCTCCATATAGATATATAAATATACAAATAGTTTCCTTTATACACTGCACTATACTGTCTCATTAGGGGACAAGTATTCATATATTCAAAATATTTAGTGATATAAAGAACAATGCAAAAGTTAAAATGGGGAAATATTAATCTGAAATAATTAAACATTTAAGTTGTAAAAATAAGATTATAATAATATAGATTTAAAGTTATAAAGGGGACATTAGAGGTCATCAAGTCCAATTCTTCATTTTCCAGTTGGGAAAACTAAGGCACAGAGAAGATGTCATATGGGTAATAAGTCACAGAACTAGTGTTTGAACACATATATTTTGATGTCAAATCCAGCATCTTCTTTATAATTAAGTATATACAGTGTGTAAGACTAAATTTATAAATTTTAATTTAGGAGATGCTCTTAAAGGGCATATATTATATTATGCTCTTGAAAGGCATATTATAATCACTATTATAATCAGCAGACCTATGGAGAACGGAAGAATTTATGAACAAAGAAATTATATGTAAAATAAATAATTTTGATTATATTAAAAAGCTTTTGTCCATACAAAACTAATATAATCAAAATTAGAAGGAAAGACAAAAATCTGGGGAAAATTTTTATAACAAATTTCTCTAACAAAGGTTCATTTCTCAGATTTATAGAGAATTAAGTGAAATGTATAAGAATACAAGTCTTTCCCTGATTGATAAATGATCAAAAGATATGAATAAGCAATTTTCAGATGAAGAAACCAGTTATCAATAATCATATGAAATAATATTCTAAATCAATCTTGATTAGAAAAATACTAATTAAAACAACTCTGATGTATTACCTCACACCTATTAGATTGTCCAATATAACAGTAAAGGAAAATGAAAAATATTGGATGGAATGCAGCAAAACTGGGACACTAAAGCATTGTTGGTGGAGCTATTAATTGATCCAACCATGCTGAAGAGCAATTTAGAACTGTGCCGAAAGGGCAACAAAACTGTGAATACCTTTTGATCTACTAGGTCTATATTCTAAAGAAATAATTTTTTTTTAAAAAGTGGGTTGGGGATAAAGGACCTATTTGTACAAAAATATTCATAGCAACTCTTTGTGGTAGCAAAGAATTGGAAATTGACAGTATATCAATCAATTGATTGAACAAGTTGTGATATATTTTGATGAAAGAAGACTATTGTGCTGTAAGAAATGATGAGTAGGATGATTTCAGAAAAAGCTGAAAATATATGAACTGAAACTCTGTGAAATAAACAGAGGTAGGAGAACATTATACAGAGTAACAGCAATATTGTATAATGATCAACTATGAACGACTTAATTACTCTCAGCAATACAATGATCCAGGATAATTCCAAAGAACTTATAACAAAGAAAGCTATACACCTCATGAGGAAGAACTGTTGCAGTCAGATGCAGATCAAACCATAT
The DNA here is from genome assembly GCF_016433145.1 of Gracilinanus agilis. Classification (NCBI taxonomy): domain Eukaryota; kingdom Metazoa; phylum Chordata; class Mammalia; order Didelphimorphia; family Didelphidae; genus Gracilinanus; species Gracilinanus agilis. Next base: position 326,366,659 of record NC_058131.1, on the reverse strand, counting down.
TATTATTTTTCACAGTACTTTATTTATATTTTTATTTGGGAGTTTTCATTTTATATGAGTGTTTTCTTACAACAATGACCAATATGGAAGTATGCTTTGCATAATAATAAATGTATAACTCAGATCAAATTGCTTACCATTTCCAAGAATGGGGAGGGAAGAGAGAGAGGGAGAACAATTTGAATCTTATAATTTCAGAAAACATAGTTTGAAAATTATTGTCACATGTAATTTGGAAAAGAAAATATATTTGAATAAAGAAGAAATAAGAATAGGAATGATAGATTTACACTTCAAGTTTAAGCCAAATTGAACCTATATCTACCTACCCAATAGTCTCCTAAACAATCCATATCCACATTATGTATTCACTCACATAAAGAAATTCCAGTTTTTAGCTTCCCATATTTTATAACCACTTTACCTATTAAAATCTAACCATCCTTTCAAGATCAACTCGAATTTCACTTTTTCATTTTTTGTTTTTATTTTTTCAGTTACATGTAAAAACAATTTTTGACAATTGTTTTTTGACATTTAAAAATTCAGTTTCTCCTTTCCTTTCCTCACCCCCACTCTGAGACAGTCTATATTATTATATAGGTCTTACTCATACTTTAAATATTGTTTATGCCATAATAGAAGACACACAATAGAAATCTCATGAAGGATATAGAGTTGAATATGGCATTTTTGTATCTGCGACCAGATTCCAACAGATCTTCTTTAGTTATGGATATCATTATATTATGAGTCCTTTGTGTTTATCTTTGAGGCTTGCTTTGCTGATGGGTTAGTCCTTCACAATTGATTATTGTATAATATTTTTATTACTGTACACATTGCCTTGGTTCTGCTCACTTCACTTTGCACCAGTTCATACAAGTCTTTCTAGGTTTTTCTAAATTCATCCCATTCATCATTCCTTATGGTGCAATAGTTTTTCATTGCAACTATGTTCCACAACTTGTTCATCTAATGCTTAAGTGATGGACAACCCCTCAATTTCCAATTCTTTGACACTACAAAAAGAGTTACTAAAATATTTTGGTTTGTGGAGGTCCTTTTTCCTTATCTCTTATCCCTTTAGGATACAGTTCCAGTAAATGTACTGCTAGGTCAAAGGGTATGCTTAGTTTTGTGGCCCTTTGGGTCTGGTTCCATATTACTTTCCAGAATGGTTTTATCAGTTCACATTTCCACCAACATTACATTAGTGTCCCAATTTTCCCACATCTGCTCCAACATTTACCATTTTCCTTTTTGTTCATGTTACCCAGTGTGGTAGGTATGAGGTGATATCTCAGAGTTCTTTTAATTTGCATTTCTCTAATCAATAGTGATTTAGAACATTTTTTTCTTATGGCTATGTATACCTTAAATCTCTTCCTCTGCCTATTCATATCCTTTGGCCATTTCTTGACTGGGGAATGTTTTATATTGTTATAAATTAGTTCAATGCTTTTCTTACTTTCAATGTTATTAATGTCTCTCTTGATTTACAGAACCTCAAATTTGGTGTTTAATTAGGGATTTATCTTTTTCTAGTTGAATGCCCAATTTATTGATCTTCTCTTTTTCTAACTTTTTGATATAAGCATTAAGAGATATGAATTTCAATCTAAATATTCTTTGGCTGCATCCCATGAATTCTGATAGGCTGTCACCCCATTGTCATTTTCTTTAGTGAAATTGTTGATTGATTATATGATCTGTTCTTTGACCCATTCGTTTTTGTGATAAAATTGTTTAGTTTCCAAATAATTTTTCATCTTTTTGCTGCCCTTTGTTGAGAATAATATTTATTGAATTATGGTCTGACAAAGATACATATGATACTGCTGATTTTCTAAATTTGGATGTGAGTTTTTATGACCAATTATGCGGTCATTTTTTATGATAGTGGCATATACTTCTGAGAAAATTTTTATTACTTTCTATTCCCATTCAATTTTCTCTAGAAGGTTTTCATATCCAGTGTAATAAGGAACTTCTGGGACAAGATGGAGGACATCTTGAGTGACAGGAATGTTGGTTGAAGACCTTGGAATGTGCCCAGTGTGGCATGAGCCAGGGCCAGAAGACAGTTGGAACCACCCTATAAATACCCAGGGACAAAGCATACTGGGTCTCATTTTTGAGAATTCCTGGGAGGAGGGAGGAGACATCCATATCTGAGTGCCATAGGAAATCAGTTACCTGCTAATTAATAGAGCTGAGAGAGACATCACCACAACCAATAAGAAGAATATCACTAACCTTCCTTATCCTTTGGCTTGTGCCACGGCCAGACTAAGCCAGGGATTGAGGGAGGGAGAAGAAAGCTCCAGCCTATTACTAAGTCTATCATCCATTTGATTCAGTTCACCTTTATTTATTTAGATTTAGCTTAATATTCCCAAACCTTTTATCCTATTTCCTTGTCCCTAACCCTTATAGATAGTAAATAAATCCTGTTACAGTTCAATCAAAGAAGATTGGTGTTCCTCTCCTAATTGGTGAATCATCTATACCTGATTAGGGAAAGGATTTATAAACCACAGTCAGAATAGTGTTTATCCAGTGAGTTTATCTATACCAGCCCAAACCAACCCTTTACCATCAAATCCAACCCCAAGTCAGGTTTAGAGGAGTTGCTAAACACGTATACAACTCCCATTAGGTTCCTGATTTGGGCACTGTTGTAGGGCAGAGACTTGGCTAAGCTGATCTCCATAGGCTTGAGGTCACTGACACATTGGGTAACCACCTAGCAAATACTTCACCCACTAGCCCAGATTCATCCAGGGCCTATGATTTCCAGTGCCTACTTGGCAGACTCAGTCAACAGAACCTGTCAGGCCAAGTGAGGTTTAACAGCCTTCTTATTACCAACCTGCCTCCAATTTCCTGCACAACACCAGTTTTTCAAAAGTTCTATTTACCTCCTTAACTTCTTTCTTGTTTATTTTTTGGTTGGGTTTATTAACTTCTGAGAGTGGAAGATTGAGGTACCCCACTAATGATGTTTTACTATCTATTTCCTCTTCTATTTCCTACTGTAATTTATGTAACTTTTCTTTTAGGAATCCGGACACTGCTATTTTGTGCTTATATATTTGATATTGATATTATTTCATAGGAAATAGTGGTCTTTATCATTACTTCCTTATCTTTTTAAATTATATCATTTTTTACTTTTGTTTCATCTGAAATCATGACCACTACAATCCATACTTTTTTAACTTCAGCTGAAGTATAGTAAATTTTGCTCTAGTCTCTTACTTTAATTCTGTGTTTTATTTTTAAGGACAACATCCTCCAATTCACCCTACTTTTTTTTCCTCCTTCTATCCCCTTATTCTCCCTCTCATCCTGCTTTCCTATAGGGTTATTTAGGTTTCTATAGCTGACTGAGTTTGGGTATTATTCCTACTTTGAGCTAGTTTTTTAAGAGTAAGGTTTAATCATAGCCATACCCACCCCCACCATCAACTCCTCCAGTGTATTTGCCACTTTTATGTTTCCTTTTCCATTTTGGTTAAAGCTACTCCTACTCTTTAAAGAGTTGTTTTCTTTGGTGTTTTTTCCCCCCTTCCATTTCCATTTGGTCAACTCTAGTCTTTAGGAAGTTGTTTTCTCTAGAGGATTTTCCAACAGCTGTTGAGTTTTTCTGTCAATTCTCTTATTTTTTGTTTTTAATCAGTCCCCCTAATCTCCACCCTAATTTTACTTCCCTTTTTCTGCCCCCTTCTTATTCCCCTCTTATTTTTCTTTAGTGTCTTTTTAAATTACCCTACACACTTTCCCTCACTAATATTGCTTCCCTCCCCCACCCTTCCCACCCTTTTTATTCCCCTTTTATTTTTTAGGGTCTATTAAATACCTTCCCCCCACACTCTCTTCCCCTCCCTTTTTTACTCACTGCCCCCCTTAGTTTTCCCCTCTCAATTTTCCTATAGAGTAAGAGAGAATTCGATAGCTCAATGGATCTAGATGCTCTTTCCTCTCAGAATTGATTCCACTGAGGGTAAGGTTTGAGCATTACCTATTAGCACTCTCTTCCTCTCCTTCTTATAATAGTATTCTTCCCCTCTCCCTCCCATGTGTCTCTTTTTGTGATATAGATTATTTTAATTTTCTTATTACTTCAAGTTTCTCTTGGTATCATCTTCTATTCCCTTCCCATTTTCATTTTTTGTATATCATTTTAAACCACTTAGTACTCCAATCTCTACTTATGAATAATTCTTCTAACTATTATAAGAGTGAATACAATTTTTGAGAGTTACAAATAACATTTTCATATATAGGAATATAAAAAATGTGACCTTATTGAAGCCCTTAAAGAAAAAAAAATTCTCCCCCTCTCTTCTTTATTTACCTTTTCATGTTTCTCTTGGTTTTTTATCATTGGATATCAAATTTTCCATTTAGTTCTGGTCTTTTCTTTATAAATATTAAGAAGTCTTCTATTTTGTTGAATGCCCATACTTTCCCCTGGAAGTATATAGTCAGTTTTGATGGGTAGATGATCCTTGGTCATAGACCCAATTATTGTGTCTTTCTGAATATCATGTTCCAAACCTTTCAGTCCTTTAATGTGGAGGCTGCCAGATCCTGTATAATCCTGATTGGTGCTCCTTCATTTCTGAATTGTCTCATATTCTTATTCTTATTATATTCTTATAATATTTTCTCCTTAGCTTGGAAGCTTTTGAATTTGACAATTACATTCCTAGTGGTTGAATTTTGAGGATTTAATGTAGAGGATGATCTATGGACTCTTTCAATGTCTATTTTGCCCTCTTGTTGAAGAACATCAGGGCAGTTTTCTTGGAAAATTTTTTGTAATATGATGTCAAAGTTTCTGTTTATTTTGGGGTTTTCAGGTAAATCAGTGATTCTCAAATTTTCTCTTTTAGATCTGTTTTCAAGATCATTAATTTTCTCAGTGAGATAGTTCATGTTTCATTCTATTTTATCACTCTTTTGACTTTGCTTTATTAATTCTTGCTGCCTTGTGAGATCATTAGCTTATACTTGCCCAATTCTGGTCTTTAAAGATTGGTTTTCCTTTTTGGTTTGGTCTATCCTTTTTTTTGTGGCTTCTAACAAGTCATTTCTGGTCTTCAATTTGCTAATTATTTCATTTGATTTCTGGGCTTTAATCTCTAAGTGAGAGATTCTTTCTTTTAAACTGTTATTTTCTTTTTGAACTATTTCCTACTTTTCTTGACAAATCTCGTGTCATAATCTCAGATTTGAACTCTTCAAGAGCTTGTGACCAATTTCCATTTTTTGGAAGGTTTTGGTGTGTTTACTTGTTTCTTGTCTTCTGCTGTCTCCTCTTTAGTCTGGATTTTTTCTGCATAAAAATTATCAAGGATTAAGATTTTCTTCTTGGTTTTTTTGGTGGTTGTGGATTGTTGTTCTTGGGAGTTGGTGGCCATTGCCTTGTTCCTTCCTGGTCAGAGGTCTAAGTTAGGAAAGTAGGTAATCTTTGTATTGGGATCCAAAGATGTTTTTCAGAGAGGTTGCAGCCCTGTTCAGTCTCTTCATCCAAGCTCTGTATTCCTCAGCCTCCTAGGGACTCAAGTCTCACTGCTCTTAGGGACAAGTCCATCCCCTGAGAACTTAAAGATAGTTCCACTGAGGTCTGGATGTGGAGTGTAGGCAAGTCTCTATATTAACTGCAGGAGAGGTTTTTGCTCTGAGGCTAATTTTCAAGTTTCTGCAGCTTCTGCTGTAAGCCGCCCCTCTCTACCCAAACTCCATGCCCCATCTCCATGTTTCATCAGCCTCCTGGGGTCCCAAGTCTCGTTTCTCTTAGGGCTAATTCTGTGTTGACCTTAGTCAGCCACCATCTGAGAACTTAGAAGTTGTCCTGTGCTCCCTCTGACTCTGGCAACATAGATGGAGTTGGGGAGGGGTGAAGAACTCGCCTCTTGGTGGGAGTAATTTCATCCCCTTTTAGCATGGAAATGCCCAAACTTTGCCTACCTTATGTGCTATGCCTTATTGTGGAACTCCTTCACTCATCTGACTTTGGGTTTGTCCTTTTGAAGCCCTGTGTCTCGTTTGGTGGAGAGGAGATGAAGAGCCATGCTTCTCTTCTGGGGCCATCTTAACCTTAGTCCAATTCTCTTATTTTTTAAAATAACTTTTCAGGTTCTTCCAGGGATTCTTATCCTTTCACACTTTTCTTTAAGCCTTCATATATTTCCTTTGTGATATTGTTGTTCTCTTCTCTTCTGAGTTCATATTTTGGTCTTCCCTGTCACTAAATTAAATTTCTACAGTCAGGGTTTTGTTTTTCTTTTATTGTCCTTTGCTCATTTTTTAGTTGTTTTTCTCCCTGTTATCTTATCTATCTGTTATGGTTCTTCTCTGTTCCTGAATATAGGGTGCACTACTCAACACTGCAGAGTACTCTTCTTTGGTACTTGAGGTACCGCTGTGTTGCAAGGGCTGCTCTCTCCTTTTATCCCAATAAGATATGTTCCTCCAGCTTTCCATAGTTTTGAAGCTATTTGTTTTCTTTCTCTACCTTTCTGTGTGTGTGTGTGTGTGTGTGTGTGTGTGTGTGTGTGTGTGTGTGTGTAAGGTTTAGGGTAGAAAAGAGTCATTTACTCTGCCATCTTGAAATGTCATTTCTTTAAGAAGCCTTACTTGATCAATAAGCAACTAGTCACTTTCTCTGTGCCAGGTATAGAGAACAATAAAATGGGATACAAAAAATAGGATAATTTTCACTTTCAGAGCTCCTATATCATTTCCTTTGGCTCCTCTGAAGGATATAACATAATATTATCTATTATGATTATGTGAGTTTCCATTTTATTTTTAGTAATTCACTTTTATATAGCACTTTAAGGTACAAAGTATTTTCTCCACAAAATCCTACAAAGTTTATGTGAAGATAATTATCCACATTTCCACGGAATCAAAGGATCTCCACAAAAGTCATATTCCATCTTGTCTATATTGCACATTTATAAACTTAATTGTTTTATAAGTTGACTTCTCTATTAAGACAGAGATTATTTTGCCTTTCTTTGCATCCTTTTAGTAAATAATAAATGCATGTTGATTTATTGAGAAATTACAGTAGAACTAGAATGAACCTCAGAGATTAACTAAACAAAAATTGCCTTTTCCACAATATCATACTGTTAAGACCCTCCATCATACTCGTATTTCTCCTCCTCCTCCTCCCCACTTACCTTCTGTCTTAGTATAAATTCTAAGACAAAAAAGCAGCAAGGACTAAGCAAATGGTGTTAAGTGACTAGACCAGGATCACATATCTAGGAAGTATCTGAGGCCAGATTTGAACACAGGTCCTCCCAACTCTGAGCCTGGTGCTCTATCCACTAAACTATCTGGCTGTAACCTCTCACCATATTCTAAGTTCCATGATTATGATCATGAATTTGCAAATAGAAGTAATCCTATAGTTCTTTTAATCCAGACTCATTAAAATATAGATAGAGAAAAAGAGTTCTTAAAAGGTGAAGTGATTTGCCTAAGGTTAAATAGGCAGTGATTGGTCCTCTTGAATTTGAACCCAGGCACTTTGATTCTAAATCCTTCTTCTTCCCCTAGTCTTATGTTGTAAATAACTGTTCATTTCTATTAATTCCTAATACTGGAAATAGTAAGTAATTATTGAATGTTTATTGAGTGAATGAATGTTGCCAATAACACATTGGAGCATGAACATTATATTCTGTTGGTAGGATAAATATTCCCCTTACTATCATTTTCACACTTCCATTAGCTTAGCAGGAAAATTCAGAAGTATTCAACCTCCTTTCCATCGATCACAGATTCCTAATTACTGGAGTCATAATGAATGAGGTTTGACTGTAATAATTCATTGTCAGTTATGGGAACATAATTTCTCCTCAGTATCCTGCAGTTCCCCCTCCCCCACTCTCCCAAATGAGAACCTTGTCTTTATTTCATTTAAAAAATAGAGACCATTCACAGAGAACTTCTCTGATCCTCTTTTCACAGATATCTTCTGCCACCATCTATTTCTTCACCTCCATCTCTCATGAAGAGGTACACCTTCTCATACCAAGGCTAACCTTTTTACAATCACAAATGAATGCATGCCATTGTATCTTCTCTTAGAGAATGATGACTCTATTATCCCCACTGTCACTAATCTTCAATTACTTTCTGTCTACTGGCTGTTTCCCTACTCCAATAAACATGCCTATACTTCCATCATTCCCAAAAAACCTTTTCTTGATCCCTCAGTATCTTTCAACTATTATACTGTATCTCCTCCGTTTTGTGGCTATTTGCCAAAGCCATCTAGAATATATGCACAAATTCTCATTGCTTTCCCTTTTTAACTCTTTTTTTATTTTAAATTTGTGTTTGTTTTTCATATTAAAATTCCCAGGTATTTCCTCCCTGCCTACCCTTTATGCACTAAGGAATGCATCATTTGATGAAAATACTTATGTATATATAAAAGTATGTCTTGCTTGTTTCTATTTATCACTTTTTTCTGGAGGTGGACATACACAAGTAATTCTTTAATATTTCTAATGCCATATATAATATTCTTTTGATTCTGCTCATTTCACTCTATATAACTTCATGTAGGTCTTTTCATATTGTTCGGTTTTTTAAAAAAAATTTACCTGTTCATCATTTCTTACATCACAGTAGTATTTTATCACAATCATATGACACAACCTGTTTAGCCATTCCCCAGTTAATGGACATTCTCTCAATTTCCAGTTCTTTACCACTATACAGAGAGCTATTATGAATATTTGAGAACACATTGGTTCCTTTCCCTTATCCCAGAACATCTGTAGAGTTTGGTTTGGATGGCATCATTCAACTGAAACTTGTGTCTCCAGTTAATTGCCTAATCAAATAGGTTTTTTGTTGTTGTTTTTTTCCCAGTCTTCATCTTTCTTGACCTTTCTGTAACCATTTATAGTATTGGCTATTCTTCTCCTAATATTCTCTTTTCTCTAAGTTGTCATGAAACAGCTATCTTGGTTCTCCTGCTACTTATTTTACCTCTCCTTCTCTGTCTCTTTTGTTGAATCATTAAAGGCATTCTTCCTAATGATGAGATTCCCCGATGTACTCACTCTTGAACTTTCTTCTTTTCTTCCTCTCTTCTTTTCCCATTCAGAAAGTCTCATCAGGTCATAGGGTTTCAATTATCATCTCCATGCAAATGATACTCAGATCTACTTTTCAACCCTAACTTTTATCCTGCCCTTAAATCTGGTATATCCAACTACCGAGTATACATCTCAAATTGGATGTCTCGAGAGATATTAAATTAAACATTCCAAATGGAAATCATTACCTTAGTTAAAAGTGAGTCTGAGAAATAAAAATATCTTACAATATATTGTCAGTATCTATAAAAGTATTAATGTATCTGCAGGACTGTTTCCTTTAGCAATAAACAACAACAACAAACTGCAAATTGCTGGAGATCAAGTTGATCCCATCCTCCCAGTTATGCACAGTATCCACATTCAGGGTTCATTCATAGGAGGGAATGACATTCATAGGAGGGAATGACAAGCTCCTAAATCTGTATACTTATATTTGTTGAGCCCTAACCTCTCTCCTGATGTCCAATCTCACATCTCTAACTTTATATTGGATGTTTTGAATTGGATGTCTTATAGATTTCTTAAACTAAACATTCCCCAAACTGAACCCATCTTTTTCTCCCATGTACTCCCCTCTTCCTAATTTTACTATTGTTGTGAATGGAATTATTTCAACTCTGTACTCTCTCTCCCCCATACAATTACTTGCAAAGTCCTGTTTCTCCTTTATTTGCACCTTATTTTGTATATGTCTCCTTCTCTTCTCTGATACTGCCCCAAAATAGGGAGTTATAACTTCAAGCCTGGATTATTGCAAAACCTTCTACTTGACCTCTCTGCTTCAAATCTCTCTCCATTCCAGTTCATCTTCCTCTAATCTGTCAAAATTATCTTCTCAAAGTACAGTTCTGACGATATCACTCACTACCATGTCTATTCAACCCCAGTGGCTCTCTATTATCTTCAGCATCAAATATAAAATCCTCTGTCTGGCTTTTATAACCTGGCCTCTTTATTCATTTCCAGTATTTTTATACCTTAATCCCTTCCTTGTACTCTAAATCTAGTGATACCAGGTTTTTGCTATTCCTTGCACAAGAAATTCCATTTCCCAAATCAAAACGTTTTCAATGGTTGTCTTCCATGCTTGGAATATTTTTCCTCCTTATTTCTATTTCTTTATTTCCCTAGTTTCCAAGTATTAGCTAAAATCCCAACTTCTAAAGAAGGCCAGTTGTAGTCTTCTTTAAACTTAATGCCTTCCTTATTTTACTATCCTCATTTATCCTATAAATATAATGTATAAAATATATTTTATTATGTATTATTCTATATCATATATAGAATAATATTTATAATATTATATATATATATATATGTACACACACACATATATAACCTGTTGTATATGTATAGAGTATTCAGGGAGGACTAGCAACTCTGGTATGAAGTCTTGCTAAACCCTTTTAGCGCTATTTATATACCTTTCATATTTACCTTTTACCTGACTCTCACCTATGGCTCCAAGAAGCTGTAGCATACAAAACAACCACATACAGTTAAAATCATCTTGGCAGATGAGCTAAACCATGTTGAGGGAAACCAACAGGCCTCAAACTCATTGATTAGTTGAGGTGATGTCTAGCTCAAGAATGCAAAGTTTTAGATGCCATGGTTGTATGGGTGGTTGAAAATAATTTGTTCTAATAACCATGAAAGCAGTTGAAGCATATGCTGTGAAGGATCTAGAGCTTGTTTAAACATCAAAGAATACAAGGTCATCCACTATATCTTTGGTCATATATCTGATGTTTGTTTTTCCACTAAAAGAGAGAGTAAGATTGAGTATTTTGTGCAACTCTACCTCATTTAAATCCAATGAACACCAAAATCAGGTCAGTACCTCATAATGCTATTGATCCTCTTTGAAATGAAGGATGAACAAAAATCTTATTGTACAAACTCATTTTAACTGTGTGTGTCCTGAAGTAAGGGAATTGGTTTTTGCCTTTATTTATATGACTAGTGCTTGGCACATAATATGTCCTTTAAAATGTTAGTAAACTCAGATGGAGGTCTCATATCTAAAGTATATAGACAACTTTGTCACATTTAAAGAAATAGACATCTTCCACTGATAAATGGGAAAACGATTTAAACAGAAAGTTTTCTGATAAAGAATTCAAGACCATATATATGTCAATGAAAAAATGCTTGAAATCACTACTGATTCGGGATGTGGTTATGAACCTATGGCATGTGTGCCAGAGGGGGCACTCAGAGCCCTCTCTGTGGGCACACTTGATGTCACCCCAGCACAGAGTTTACCAGAATTCATTACTAGAGAGTCAGAGGGGCAAGGGCTGGGCTCTTCCCCTTCCCCTTGCCTGAGGACATTCCTCACATCACCCAACCTTTTGAAAGGTTCACTATCACTGGATTAGGGAAATGCAAACCCTAGCAATTCTGAGATATCATCTCACATGAATCAGACTGGTTAAAATGACCAAAGGGCAAAATGACAAATGTTGGAGGGGATGTGGAAAAGTGGGGACACTGATACACTGTTGGTGAAATCGTGAACTGATCCAACCATATTAGGGAGTAATTTAGAATTATACCCAAAGAGCTATAAAATTGTCTATATCCTTAGACTCCACAATATCATTGCTGGATCTATTTCCAAAGGAGAGCAAGGAAAAAGAAAAAGAACCTATATGTTCTAAAATATAACAGCTCCCTTTGTAGTGATAAAAAACTGGAAAATAAGATGTCCATCAATTGGGGAATAGCTAACAAATTACGGAATATTATTGTGATGGAATATTACTGCACTGTAAGAAATGATGAGCAGATTAATTAAAGAACTTAGAAAAATAATGGAGAATGAAATAAGTAAAACAAAAAGAACAATATATGAAGCTACATTATAATAGCTGAAGAACACCTTGTGAATGTTAAACTTCAGAGAATGAACTAAGAAATGGAAGCATAAAAGTCAATATATATATATATATAATAAGTAGGTGAATAAATAGATGGTTGTTTCTTCTAAAAATACTACTTGACTGACTGACTGACATGAATATGAAAATATATATTCTAACCTGATTAAGGTATATACAGAATTTAGATTTCTTCTGTTTAGCTCCAGAGGGCAGATCTAAAAACAGTAGTTGGAGGTAACAAAGAAATAAATTTAGGTTTCAGGCTTGGGAAAAAATCCCTAATTATTTTGAGCTAGTGAACTTTCCATCATGGCAGTCTTAAACTAAAGAATAGCTAATCACTTGTTGGCTATGATGTAGAAGATATTCTTGTTTAAGTGTGGATTAAAATAGATAGTCTCTGAGTTCTCTTTCAGTTAGGATATTCTGCAATTATGTGATACTTCAAAGTGTATATAAACCAAAGTGTTATAAAGATTATAAATCAAATAGAAGATTATAGAGAAATAATTTTGCAAGACATTAAGTCCTATCTAAATGCAAAAGTGGTATTACAAATCACATTATGAATCATGTTATGACAATATGGCAGTCAATAGAGGAATGGCCTTTGGAATAAGAAATTCAAAGTTTAGAAAGTTCTACTTCAAAACCTCCCAAATGTCTTCAATTTAAGAATTATGCATAAGAGATAAAGCAGTTTCATGTTTCTCTTTGATCTAAGAAACAAGTCACCTAATAAGGAAAAAAAAAACAATCAGCAGAGAAAGGCAATTCCTAATTCATAATATATTCAGTCAACACACCCTTTCTTACTGACAAATACTCTCAAACAGTTACACAATGTAATTTATGGGCTTGCAATAAAATTCAAATTTTCCCTTTCTACTTGAATTGTGGAAAATCAAATGTCAGAAGTTTGTTTAGCCTGATATGGCATCATAGCAAGACTCTGAACAGCCATTGTTCTCAGTTAGGAAACTAAGGAACAGTAGGAACTAGAACAGGATGTCATCATGTGTGTGACTCCATCTAGCAGTGGGGGAAAGGGTCGGGGTAGGTTAGAGAGGACTGCTGAGCAGGCTTAGAGGTAGAGAGCTAGGTCCAGAGATGGAAGGTCCTAGTTTAAAATCTGACCTCAGACATTTCCTAACTGTGTGACCTTGGGCAAGTCAGTTAAGCTACATTGCTTAGCCCTTATTGCTTTTCTGCCTTAGAACCATTTCATAATATTGATTCCAAGATGGAAGGGAAAGGTTTTTTGTTGTTGTTGTTTTGTTGTTTGTTTTTTTAAGAGACTGGCATCCAATTGTGTCTATTTTTGTGTTTCCCCAAATTACTTCATTGATTCCAAGACCTATATTACTCATGGTGAGAGGAAGCTGAGATAATCTTGAGGATTGACCCTCATAAGGAGACCTTCCATTAAGGGGAAAAGGGTTAGAAGATGAGTTAGAAGGGGCAGATCAATAGCACAGCGGATAAAGTGCCAGGCCTGGATATGGGAGGTCCTGGGTTCATATATGGCCTCAGATAAAAGCCTTTCTAGCTGTGTGACTCTGGGTAAGTCACTCAACCCCAATTGCCTAGTCCTTACCACTGCTCTATCAATACTTAATATCAATTCTTTTTTTTAAATTTAATTTTATTAATTATGAAAAATTTTCTGTGGTTACATGATTCATATTCTTTCCCTCCCCTTTCCTCTCCCATTCCCATAGCCAATGCACAATTCCATTGGGTTTTACATGTGTCATTGATCAAGACCTATTTCCATGTTATTGATATTTGCACTGAGGTGATCATTTAGAGTCTACATCCCCAATCATATTACCATTGATTCATATGGTCAAGTAGTCATTTTTCTTCTGTGTTTCTGTTCCCACAGTTCTTTCTCTGAATGTGGCTAGCATTCTTTCTCATAAGCCCCTCAGAAATGTTTTGGATCATTGCATTGCTACTAGTGGAAAAGCCCATTACAATCGATTGTACCACAATGTATCCTTCTCTGCGTATATGGTTCTCCTGATTCTACTCCTTTCACTCTGCATCAATTCCTGGAGGTAATTCCAGTTCACGTGAAATTCCTCCAGTTCATTATTCCTTTAAGCACTATAGTATTCCATCACCAGCAGATGCCACAATTTATTTATCCATTCCCCAATCAAATGACATCCCTTCATTTTCCAATTTTTTGCCACCACAAAGACTGAGGCTATAAATATTTTTGTACAAATCTTTTTTCCCTATTATCTCTTTGGGATACAAACCCAGGAGTGGTATGATTGGATCAAAGGGTAGGCAGTCTTTTAAATCCTTTGGCCGTAGTTCCAAATTGCCCTGCAGAATGGTTGGATCAATTCACAACTCCACCAGCAATGCACTAAAATAGGGATTTTGCTACATCCCTTCCAACATTTATCACTTTACTTTGCTGTCATGTTAGCCAATCTGCTTGGTGTGAGGTGGTACCTCAAAATTGTTTTGATTTGCATTTCTCTACTTATAAGAGATTTAGAACACTTATTGTGCTTATTGATAGTTTTGCTTAATATCAATTCTAAGACACAAAAACTGATATTGACAGAAAGTTGTTTTTGTTATGTTTTCTATTATTTTGTATTTTAAAGTGAGTTACAAGAAAATATGAAGAAAAAAATTAAAATATTAGGAAAAAAATTAAAATATTAGGAAAAAAATTATGTAAGACCTTGAGGATAAACATATAAACCAAATAAAAATAGTATTAATAACAGAAGATGGCCTCCAATTCATCTAAATTCAGCCAGGTATCTATAAGTAAACATTGCAAGGGAAAAGAAAATGAATACACAAACACCTGATGAGGGAAATGACCTTGTGAATTTCCAATAGAGTATAGAACATCAGGAAGCTGTTTCTGAAAGTTTTAAGAGACAAATAAGAATCAGGGAAGCAGAATTCATTACTTGTATAAGAAAAATAATCAATAGAACAGAAAAGCTTAAATTCATGTTAGCAACCTCACCAAAGAAACAGATGAAGGAAAAACTGATTGGGAATTCTGATTCATAGAAATGAAGGATAATTTGACAGAAGAAAATCAAAAGGCAACAATATGAAAATAAAATACTATCTCCACATAAAAATATTAATTTCTAAGACTGGATGCATATACACAATTTAAGATTTATAAGCCTTTTAGAGGATAGGAATTCTAAAAAAACCTGAGCTACAGAATGCAAGAAATAATAGAAGAAAAAGTTCCTAGGAAGTTAACAAACAAAATAACGTCAAAGAGACCATTATGTGATTTTTCTCTAAAAGTTCCTGGGGACAAATAGTGAAAGCAAAATTAAATAGAAGTGATGATGGAGAAAGAGGTTAGAAAAATCTTAGACAAAACCTCATAATATCCAGCCTACAAGTTAATCAATATTATTTGGTTTGATTTTGTGTAACAAAACTGAAGAACTGGATGGTATATAAAAGGGAAGAGCAGAGAAAGAAAATACACAGAAATAGTTGTTGTTACCTAATCCAGTAAAAATTTAATGACAAAAGGAAAATAACTCTCATATTTTCTTGGAAAAAAGACAGAAAAAAATGAGTGAAGCAGCAAACTCAAGTATTGAAACAGGTTTTAAAAAGGGGGGAAATTTATTATACTTGTGTGAGGGGGTCCCTTTGAAGAATATCCTTTTGGGGGATAGAAAGATTCTATAATGGGAAATGAAAACTATGCAGTGGGTATAATCTACAGGAATTTGGTACTTAAAAAGATCCTCCTCAGAAGGAGAATCTGAGTTTGTGAGGACGTGATACTCAGAAGAGCTGGGAGGGCATGGACCCAGAGGGGAGATTTCAGGCATTTGGGATGGGGGGTGGTGGCAGTAATTGCTCTCTGGAAAATAGAGGGATAGTGGGCAAAATGTTGCTGAGCTGCAAAAGTAAAAAAAGGTTATATATGTATATTCTTCCTTTATACTCTACATTTTCTTCCTTTCTTCTCAGGACTCAAACTTGTAGAGTACCCACAATTTGTGTCCATGTCATAGTTAAAGACCCAGCAAAGTAAACTATATTAATTTGATACTTAGAAGGCTCAAGAGTTTTGAAAATGAAGAAAGGAGACACTATCCATGAAGAAAATGTAGTCAATAGATCAAATGCTACAGGAAGATGAAGAAAGATTAAAATTGACAAAAATCTATTAAATGTATCAATTAGTTTTTCATAAGTAATATTGTAAAGAAGTAACAACATTTGATAATAAAGTCAGATCCCAGGCTGCAGATGATTAAGGAAAAGGGGATGAGAAACCATTGAGAATAGACAGCTTTCTCATGTACTTTAATTAAGGAGAAGGAGAGATGTGGGATGATAGCCAGCAGGGATGGTAGAATCAAGTGAGCTTTCTTATTTTTGTTTATTTATTTTGTTTGTCTGTTTGTTTTGTGGTGATTGAGGACAATTAGGAGTGTTTGTGGACATCAAGGAAAGAACCAGTAAACAGAGAGAGATCTGTGGAGAAAGAGACAGACAGAGAAAATGTGACAATATGCTAGAGAGAGGAAGAGATCAAGGGCACATGTAGAGCTTGGTTGAGCTTGATAAGAAGGGTCACTTTATTATCAAAGACTGGGTTAAAGTAATAGTTACATAGGTATGATATTAGAAAGTAAAGTAATAATTACTTAGATATGATATTAGAGAAGTGTAAATAAGAAGTGAAAAAATGGCACTTGTGACAAATGACCTCTATTAGTAAGTTATGAAGCAAATTTCACAGCTGAGGAGGTGGTAGAAGGAAATGTTTTGGGAGCACTATGGAAAGAAAAGGCCTGAAGGACCTAATATGATGTTATTAGGTTAGAAGATTGATTAGAGAGGAATAGAAGGATTGCCTTATTTCAGTGAGTGTCCAGTAGAAATGAACTAGCCTAAATTTGTAGTGGACCCAGCCAACACATTTTTGTTACTTTCTCAAATTCCATTTAGAACTCAGAAAGGAGACAGATACTAAGAGTAATACAAAGTAAGGGTTAGGCAAGATGTGAGCACTGACAGGGCAAAGAGGTAGAGATAAAGGAATAGAGGATTCAAATCTAGGCCATATGACTGTAGTATCAATGTTCTTTCCAATGAATTACATTACCTTAGTGTATGACTGAAGATTTTGGCATTTAAGATCATATTCCTCACCTCCTAAAATCCTAAGAGCTCTTCTCTTTCCCCTATATACTATCTCATGTGATGATCTCATTAGTGTCCATGTATTAAATTATCACCTCTAAACAGAATAATTCCCTGCCCTAATCTTTCTTCAAAGCTATAGTTCCACATCATCAACTGCCTTTTGGATATCTAGAACTGGATGTCTCATAGGCATCTCAAAAATCAGAATGTCCAAAACAGAACTCATTATCTTTTTCTAAAACCTTTCCTTCTTTCTCACTTTGCTTTTACTTTTGATGGCACTTCCATCCTCTCAGTCCACATAGCTCTCAACCTTGATGACATCTTCAATTCCTCACTCATATCCACCTCCCATGTCTAGTCTGTTCTCATGTATTAGAGTTCAAACCTTCCCAACAGTTCCCATATATATATTATTCTCTCTATTTATACTGCTGTCGTCATTGTAGAGGTCACTATCACATCTCCTCTGTAGTATGTCAAGAAACTTCTAATTGATCTTCCCTACTCAGGTCTCTTGTTTCTATAATTCATTTTATATTCAGCTGCCAAAGTAACTTTCCCAAAGCAGGGTTCTGGCCATATCACACTATCCTATCCCCCTAATTACTTTGGGTCATGTCTTATAACTCCAGAATCAAATATAAGACCTCTGTTTAAAATTCAAAGTCCTTCATACTTTTCCAGTTTTCTTATCATTCTCTTCCATTCAAGCTGTGATCCAGTTGCATTGACCTACTTGAGGTTTCTTACATAAGGCACTTGACCTCCTCAATCTGTGTCTTTGAACCCATATTTAAAATACTTTGTCTCCTCATCTTCAATCTCCTAATTTCCCTGATTTGCTTCCATTCAGATCAAATCTCACTTTCTCTGGGAGATCTTTCCTTTTCCCTGCTATACGTGCCTTTTTTTTTTAAGTTTTTTTTTTTTTTAAACCCTTGTACTTCGGTGCATTGTCCCATAGGTGGAAGATTGGCAAGGGTGGGCAATGGGGGTCAAGTGACTTGCCCAGGGTCACACAGCTGGGAAGTGGCTAGGCCGGGTCTGAACCCAGGACCTCCTGTCTCTAGGCCTGTATGTGCCTTTTTTTAAAAAAAGTAGCTTTCATTTTATATTGCATATGTCTTGTTATATATCTAGTTATAGTATATTTTGGCCTCCATTAGAATGTGAGATTTTTAAAACAACCTACATATTCTGAAATATTTCTAGCAGCTTTCTTTGTGGTGGCAAAGAACTGGCAGTTGAAGGGATGCTCATCCACAGGGCAATGGCTTAACAAATTTTAACATTTGACTATGATGGAATACCGCTGCACCATAAGAAATGATAAGCAGGTTAATTTTGGAAAAACAGTAAAGGCCTACATGAAATTATGAAGAATGAAATAAGCAGAACCAAAAGAATATTACATATAGCCACAGAAATATTGTTTGAAGAATGACTTGTATATGTTCACCTCCAAAGGAAGAACTAAGAAATACAAACAAGATAGATTGTCTTATTGTCTTATAATCTGTTTTCCAAATGATGCTTTCTCTAATAAGGGGAGGCAAAGAAGGGAGGGAGTTACCTAAGTATTTTGATGCAATAAACAAATTAATTAATTTATAAAAGAATGTTAGATCCTTGAGGGCAAGGATTCTGTTTCTATCTTTCATCATATCCCTAGTGCCCAGGACAGAACCTGGCACAAAGCAAGTATTTAATAAACATTTGTGGATTGACTAACATCACTTCTTCAGAATTTCCTTAGCCCTTTTACCCAGTCCTCTCACTCCACTCCCTCAATTCTCCAAGATAGAAAAATTCTTCATAGCACCTTGCTGCTACTGCTGCTGGGTAAGTGGCAATTTAGTAGCCTAATAAAAAAAAAAGCAGCATACCATCCTAGGTTGAATGGTTTTAATATAGGACAAAGAATAACAGAACACAGAGAAATCAGTGTTACAGATTAACTGGCTTGGGCTCTCGTCAGAATTCATATATCTCTGATAATTTCTACATCTCAAATGAAAGAAGTTATTTATTTCCGTTACCTCCCTAGCACGGCCTACTGAATCAGTTTTTCCACCCAGCACAAATTGATTAGGTTACACCAAAGCACGGCAATTTCTACATTTATTTATTTATTTATTTATTTTGCCTCTCAGCCCCAGTAACATATAAAGATACATCTGTACCTTCTCCCCTCTTTCTGGCACTCTCTTCCTATCTCACTCTCTGTCAGAGGCAAGAGTGAATGTATTTTCTCTTACTGCCCATAAAAATGGTATTTGATTTGATTTAAGAGAAGACACACCGAGCTAATTTTACAATGAATAACTGGCTCCAGAGGATGTTTGTGTCGTTGGTGACCCTGAGTTGCTAGAGTTGCTAGGGCCTCTGGGCACTGAAGTGTGGAGATCTTAGTTCTTCATGGAGAGGAAGGCAGCAGTAAGATACTTAAAAACCTTGACTGGGTGCCTGCTGTAGGCAGAGCTCCAAGTGCAGTTAGACCTTGCTACACACAACAGGTTCATTTCAGTATTTCAATGGAATCTGTAAATTATACACTAAGCACAGAGCCTGAAGAACAAGCATAGTTGAGTAGAAATTATGCTTTGCTTTGAGTCGGGAGACCTGGGCTCTGATACTTGACAGATGTTAGAGATGTGGCAATTCTCTTCCACCTCCTAAACCTCAGTTTCTCCATTTTTAAAATGTGGAAAAAGCAATGCTTAACCAATGAAACTCACAGGGCAACTGCAATGTAATACTATGCAGTGTCCTTTGGAAATGTCTTTGTTCTTATTGTGGCTGCTTTTGTCTTTATTTTTGTTTTCATTGAGATTTAGCTTGTTCCTTGGTTCTTTCACCAACTAGTCCTGAAACCTTGAGCAAATTCATCCTTCAGAGCCTTAAATTCAGGGAATTGATTAAATAAAAATAAAAACTTTGTGAAATTCTTTAAAAATATTATTTCAGCTAATTCAATCAACTATTCTGTGAGAATAAGTGGCCAGGCATCACTGACACTTTATAGAGGAGGATATTAAAGATGGGAGGGCCTAAGTGACCTCACATCTAATGCATTTTTGAAATTGATTTTAAAGTCATGTCTTCTTAGTCCCCAGCCCAGAATATCATCCATTATATACTATTAAATCTCAAAATCATGCAATCTCTTTAAGATTCCCTTCCCTCTTAGCTGACTGATGAAAATCATAGAATCAAAGAACACAGAAGGAACCTCAGAGATCAATGATTCCTATACTCCTCATTTTGAAAATGAAGAAACCCAGGTTTAGGAAGTTTAATTGACTTTCCCAAAGTCATCAGTTCTGATGATTTGCTCTTTCTAATATCCATATTAAATTAATACACATGCATACTATATAATGTGATATACAAATGTATGTTAAATATATAATGTACTCATTCCACTTATGTATTGTGACAAAATGAAAGATCTTAACAAAATTATTTATCAGGGAATAGTGCCATAGAAGTTCCAAAGAAGAGGAAACAGAATATTGAGATTTATGTTGGGACTTGAAGAATGGGGAGAATTTAGAAAGGCAAAGAAAGACAGGACCCATACCAGTAAAGGGGAAGGGTAGAAACAAAAATATGGAGACAGGAATATAAGGTTGGGCTGAGGAACTGTGAATAAATAAGTTAAAACAGTTGGAGCTTTGGAGAAGAATGAGTCATGGGAGAGAACAATGGAAAAATTGACACCTTATCTCAGAGAATTTTGACTGTCAAGATCAGATATTTAAACTTTAGCCTAGATAGAAAAGGGAGCCATTGCAGGTTTGGGGGCAAAGGAGGGCTTAGATAGGATGAAAATGGTTTCTAAAATGCCAGAGACTCCCCTGTTCACATTCCACCAAAATGAACTGTATAAATGCCGTATAGATCAGGCAATGCGGTAATCAGCTTTTCAGTAAAGTTTCAATGTTTCTCCATTTGACCAAAGACAAGTCAGGGAGACGTAGGTCTTTCCTACAGAAATGGACAAGGATTATAGGTCAGGGATTTTGTTCAAATGGGTCACCTTTGAAGTCCTTAACTTTGAGCAGATGAAAAGAAGCTCTATTAGGCCTATCTCCAGGGTCTCAGCTCAGAATCACGAAGCAAGAAAATGAGATCATTGGGTCTGAACCCATAATTCTCATTTCCAGGAATTTTCTACAAGCTTGATTTCTCTCTTAACTTTAAGAAAAGGAAGGGTGATATAACTCATTCCTGTCAATCATGTTCAGGCAGGCAAGATTATACAGCCAGTGGTGGGTCTTTCAGTATCCTGAATGTCTCTCTTTGGGAAGCTGCCTGTATTAATCTACTAACAAAAGATAATAGCTCACCTTTCTGTTCAATTTAATGAAACAAACATTTGATGAATTATTATTGAAATCAAACCCTGTTTTAGGTGCTGGGGAGATCAGGAACACATTTTATTTGCTGTCCTAAACCAAATAATTTAATTTCTCTGATCTGCAGTTGTATCTATAAAATGGGACTAATACTAGTACGTGCTTCATAGAGTTATTGTGAGGTCTCCTCCTTTTCCCTAATTTCTCATTAAAAAGGTGACCCTTCTCCATTTCAAGGCCTTACCTCTACATGTGCATTTTCTCCCCTCCTCTTCTATATTGTCAAAAAGATTCCATTCTCAGTTATCTCCCAACTTCAGATTTTCAAATTCTTCTCATCATCTGGTAGAGACAACTAGGTGGTACAGTGGATGTAGTGCTGTGTTCAAATCTGACCTCAGACACTAGCTGTGTGATCCTGGACAATTCATTTAACCTCTATCTGCCTCAATTTATTCAAATGAGGATTTCCCTTTTCTTCCTTACCCTAACTGATTTTAAAAAATGTCATTAAAATGCTTATATTAGATTCTATCCTCCAACCTTTAATGCTATATTGCTATACCATACCTCTCTTTCTCCAAAAAGTTCTCATTATTTAACTGACATTGCTTTCTCCAAAGGTACCAGTGATCTCTTTACTGCCAAATTTGATGGGATTTTCTCAGTTCTAATCCTTTCCAACCTAGACTTTCCATTTAATGCTATTCAATACCTCCCCCTCCTAGATATTCTCTCCTCTCTAGGTTTTTGTGACACCATCCTTATCCAGTTTGCCTCTTGACTATCTGAGCACTCAGTCACCTCTTCTGGCTGGCTCATTGTCCACATTACATTCTTAATTCTAAGTGTTCACCAATGACATATTCTAGGACCTCTTCTCTTCCCTCTCTATATATACTCTTAGTAACTTCATCATTACCTATGAATTCCACTCTCATATCCATGCATATGATTTCTAAATCAGCATATCAGGCACCAGCTTCTGCCCTGAGATTCAGTAAATTCAATAAGGTAACTAAACTCAGTTCAGGATAATGAGTTGCCACTTGAACATTTCAAGCTGGTTGTCTTAGAGATATCTTAAACTCCACATCTAAAATTGAACTCCTTCTCTTTCTTCATAAACCTTTATTCTTGCAAATTTCCTCATTTCTCTAAAAAGTACCATCAACATTCCCATGTCTCATAATATCGATTTTATTCTGGACTCCTCACTCTTCTTTAAATAACTACCAGTTCTTCTTTCTTTCCCTACTTTTGCAAGATCTCTCACTTCTGACTCCCCTCTATTCACAAAAAAAAATATTGCCTTAAATTGATTTCTTATAATCTCTCATCTAAATTATTGAAATAGTCTAAGTAACTAACTTATTCCCACTACTCCAATCCATTCTATATGCTGTTGTGAAAATAATTTTCTTTAAGTGCATTTGTGACCATATGACTCCTTTACCTAACCAGCTCCAGTGGCTTTCCATTACCTAAAGTATAAATTCAAAATCCTCTGTCTACTACATGTCACACATTATGCTTAAGTGTCAAGTATTAGGGATACAGCAAAGAAAGGCAAAAGACAGTTCTTGCTATCAGGAAGTTTACAATATAATGGAAAGAGACAACATGCAAATAATTATATTCAAGAAAACTATATGCAGTATGAATAGAAATGATTAATAAAATAAAGGCACTATTACTAAAAGGCATAGGTAAAGTCTCTCTATAGAAACTGTAATTTGAAGGAAGTCAGTGAAACCATAAAGTAAAGATGAAAAGAGAGAAAATTCCAGGCAAGGGGGACAGCCAAGGAAAATGCCTGGAGATGGAATGGGGCCAGTGTCACTGGACAGCACAATACAGGAGATATAAGGTGTTAGAAGACCAGAACGGTAGGAGAGAGTATTAGTAACCATTACTAACATATACACTGTAATTCAGAGTTTTAAAGTACTATACACATTCTCTATGAATTTTGCAATTTGATAGATGGAGATTCAGAGAGGTTACTACAGTGTCAGAGTAAAGAACTGAGCTCAGATCTTACCTACAGGTACTTGGCTAGGGGACAGGTGGTGAGAATTGAGGCACAAGTCAATAGGAAAACAGGCATTGTTTATAAACTGAGATCAGTTAAAGGACAATCTTCTGCTTGAAAACCCAAGAGTTACAATGAATGGATGATTAGAAAATTCTAAACTGAAGGAACATGTCAGATATTTGGAAGCTACAGTATGGAAAGCCATCAAGTTAATGCTTTGATTGATTCCAACAGTTTCTCTGAAATTAGTTTATATATCTAATTATTAATTTATATATTTATTTGTGTTCATTCATTGGTTTATTCACTTGTTTATTGATTTATTCATTTGCTATTTACTTAGCTCTTTTATTCATCTATTGATTTATCCATTTATTTACTTATTGCTCATTAATTCATTTTTCATTCATGTATGTATGCATGTATATATGTCTGGGTGGCTGTAAATGTATATATGTTGTAGATGCTTTTGTGCCTGTTGCCTATTTGGTGCTGATGTCCCCTGTGACTCTGAGAGACTTCCACCACATTCTAATTCAGATACTTTCACAGAGGCACTGAAGATTTTAGTCTGTAGAGTTGATTAAAGACTCCCAGATGTGTTTAAGGTGAAATTCAGAGGTTCTTTACCTTTACTTAATGAATTCAAGGGCAATTGTCTTTGATCAATTATAGGATTTCAGTATAATTATTCCATTTATAATTATTTTATGTATTTAAAAATATTATTCTTCATAAAGAATGTACAGTAAAAAACAGATGGTGTTAATGATTAGTTGAAGTCCCTTGCTACATCACCCAAGGCAATATGTAAACATTATAAAGGGTCGTATATAAAATCCACACCTATCTGTCTTGGGCATCTTCCCTTTTACAAGTTGTTGATGGGAGTAGGCCTGGCGAAAAGCTCTCTGCAGATGTGATTACGTCGAGGCACGGCTCTGGAAAGTGGTCGGAAGAAGCTGTGAGTTTGTGCAACAGCACATGTTAACATGAGTTATAATATGTCAGGGGCCCCGTGTTAACGATCAGAGAGCCTATTCAGCTCCTTTAAGGTTAATCAACTCAGCATTTGTGCCAGGTGTAATGTCTAATTAAAATGATGGACGGGGTGAGAATGCCTCCTGGCAGAGGGAAGAAATGGCACAAAGAGGCAGCATCAGTGCCATATTGGTTTGGAAAATCAATAAGAGGAGCTCATTTTATCCCAGTGTTATCTGCACATTTGCCATTCAGCGGCTCATTTGAAAAAGTGCCAACTGGCTGCGGAGCAGACTCAAACGGCAGCATTTCTCAGAACTTAAAGACAGGAAGGCTATAGAGGGCTCAGGGAGGCCCCCAAAGATACCTCCAGATATGTGGGAGGGATCATAGAGAGAGAAGTGGTTTAAAAGGATGGAATAGGTACAAGAATATTTCAATTCAACATTTATTAAACACCAACTATGTGCCAAGAACTGTGTTAGGATGCAAAGACAAAAATGAAACTTCCCTATTCTCCAGGGGCCCACATTCTATTAAGATATACAATCCAAAACAAACAGGTAAGTAGTAGATAATTTGAGTAAATAAGGACATTAACAACCAAGGCAATCAACAAAGGAAATCTTCCCATAAGAGATGACACTAGTTGAATCAAGACATACAAAGAGTAAAAGATGAGAATAGATTTCAAGCATGGGTAGAAGGATCATACAAAAATCACAGAAAGGAGAATAAGATGTCAAGAGCATGACTATTCTTCCAGTCACACAATTTCCCAACTTCAGAGTCATTTCCCTCTCTTGACTGTCACTTATCTCTGCCATATACATTTAGTTGCCATTCTTTTCAATTTCACATCCACAACACCATTTGCATCTGCTCACCTCTCTCCATCCATTGTTCAGCTTTTCTAATTCTGACCCATCATTTCTCACATATTATATTGCAATAATTTTATTTTTAAACATTACCTTCCATCTTAGAATCAATACTGAATATTGGTTCCAAGGCAGAAGAGGGGTAAGGGCTAGGCAATGGGGGATAGGTGACTTTCCCAGTATCATATGACTAGGAAGTGTCTAAGGCCAGATTTGAACCTAGTACTTCCTATCTTTAGGCCTGAATCTCAGTACACTTGGCCACCTACCTGCCTCTGCAATTTTTTTTTTAATTGATCCCCTTAACTCCAGTTTTTTCTCTGTTCCAACTTATCTTCTATGCGGCTGCCAAAGTGAAATTCCTTTACCACAGGTTTGACCATTCCATTCCTTTATCAAGAAGCTTCAGTACCTCTTGAAAACAGGTAAAAAGGAGAATATATACAAAGGCAGAGAAAAACAGTGAGTGAGCATGAAAGTGTTTAGAATGTACCAGGCTTCATACTAAACACTGGGGATAAAAATATAAATCAACAAGACAACCCCTGCTCTTAAAAAGTTTAAATCTAATGAAATAAATATACCACTTACAACAGTATGGGAATCTGGAAGTGTCTCCTGGTTGAGTACTTGATGAAGGGAGGAAGATAAGTAGTACAGGGCATAAAGCGCCAGGCCCACAGATGTGAGGTCCTGGGCTCAAATCTGGCCTCAGACACTTCTTGGCTGTGTGATTGAAAAATGGAAAATGGCAGGGTGGAATTCCTGCAAGATACAGGGTTAAGCCTCACCCAGAATTCCAGGGGACCCCCCCCTGGAGAACTCTGGGTGAGGGAACAGTTTGAAAGCAGTTAAATGGTTGATTCCTGGGGGTTGAAGTGAGCAGGTCACTCTGCTTGCTGTTCCCAGTTTTGGGATGGCTTTGTTGGAGGCCATCTGGGGCAAAAACCATCTTGGTTCAACTCAGTGGTTTGCTTGTTTAGCTGAACTAAACCTTTCTAGCAGCAGCACAATTGTTATTTAGTTATTTTAGATATTAGAAGTGATAATTACAGGCTAGAGTGAGTAGGGAGGGGTAGGTACTCCTTACTCTCACCTCTCCCACCAAGCAGTTGGAAATCAGTTGGAAATGAAGGCAGGACTGATGTCTTCTGGCAAGGCTCAGCAAGGCTAATCTTTAATGATGTTCACTTTCTCAATTTATATTCCCCAGAGGTTTGACTGAGGGACAATAGGAGAAGCTTGATGTCTTCTTGTTATCAGGGAGAGACGAGTCTAACTTGTATGGGCCAGAGAGCTGAAGGAAATTTAGCTGAAGTTGGATGTAAGTATCCCCAGAATAATAAACAGGTACTGCTCCCAAAAGATAAAGTTTTTACTGATAAAAGAGGAAGGGAATGCAGGGAAGGGGTTTCAAGGATTTGTATAAGATCTGGGAAGCCTGAACTGTTAGGTCGAAACTGCCCCTCCCCCCCAGAAGGGAGTGGCAGACTTTTAGCTAGCTTGCCCTCAAGCCTGTAATTACCACTTCTAATATCTAAAATAACTAAATAACAATTGTGCTGTTGCTAGAAAGGTCTAGTTCAGCTAAACAAGCAAATCACTGAGCTGAACCAAGATGGTTCTTGTCCCAGATGGCCTCCAAAGCAATCCCCAAACTGGAAACAGCAAGAAGAGTGACCTGTTCACTTCAATCCCCAGGAATCAACTGTTTAACTGCTTTCAAACTGTTCCCTCACCCAGAGTTCTTCGGGGAGGGGGGGGTCCCCTGGAATTCTGGGTGAGGCTTGACCCTGTATCTTGCAGGAATTCCACCCTGCCATTTTCCATGTTGCAGTAATCCTGGGCAAGTCATTTAAACTCAATTACCTCACCCTTACTGCTCTTCTGCCTTGGAATCAATATTGATTCCGGTATCAGAAGGTAAGGATTTAAAAAAAAAAGTACATGATGAAGAGACATCCAGAAAGTGGTTGGGGGTAGAGGGGCAGCCTTGTACCTCAGCAAAATAATAAGAAGGCTCAAATATTAGAACCAGGGGATCCAGAAGCAGAGTTCAACTTTCTGTTGGAGTAGAGACATTTGGAAAGTAGGGCCATGGTGAAGGTAAAATATAACATTTTCTCTTTGTCATCTCAAACCCTTCACAATCTGCCTCTACCTTAGCTTTCCAAATTACACATTATTTCCTGTCACATACTCTCAGCTACAGATGGAAACAAACAAATGAAACAACAAAAGTTTGCCTAATTGCAGCTGCCAACCACTATTTCATATCCTAGCTCAGGTCACTTCTCACTTTCCATGCTGAATTGTACTCCTAACTTACCTCTTTTGTTGGAATCCTAAGGACCCTTAGCTCTCTCTCTCAAGCTCTACTTGACCACCATATAAGATGTGTTTCCTAATTCTTCCAATTTTAGCACACCCTCTTTCCTATCTTTGTCTCTGATAATGGATTTTTTTTTCAAGTTTTAAGTTCTTCCTGCTTCTGTTGTAAATGTATTAGTATGTTTTTTAGTTACTTTCACTTATCCTTTCTTTATGTGGCCCTATTCCAAATCAATATCTTCCCCTCATCTCAGGTCCCCTCTTCTCATTAGATATCCCTTTTCCCTTTGAGGCTTTACTTACTAATTCCCTTTCTTTCTGCTTTTATCTGGCTATGAATACCCCTCTCCAACTTTTTTTTTCCTTTCATTTAATCAAGTAGAGTCCTCCTTCTGCTCCTCACCTTCAACTTAATATTTCTGTCTTTTTGCTTCTCTTACTCTTTTCATTGTCCATCCTCTCTTTTATTTTAAACTCTTTCATTCTATGAGAATTAAAAATTTAGGGTTTTAATTAAAAATGAGAATTCTAATTTAATATTGTGGTCCCTGATTTAAAAATATCACAGGTTAAGTCAAAATTACTTTTAGTAGCTTCATTTACAAAGAGGTGGGAAGAGTGAAAGTAGGGGTACTTTAAGTTCTTGATTTGTTTAGCTAAAAATAGATAAAGGGAGAGTTAATGCTATCTTCACAATTCCCTCTGTGATAATTTGAGAGACTAGTCTCCCCAATGAATTGTTTAATATAATTACCTTCTACCTGTAAGATCTTCTAGCTAAAGTTGCATACAATATTGTACTTTCTAAGAGTCAGTTCCACCTGTATGGGCAGAGCAATGAACTATGGCTAGGGCTTCAGGTAGCTGGAGATTAGAAAGAACTTCATTAATGATTTCTGCATTTGTGATACGTTTTCCTGATAATGTTAAAAATCCCCTTTGGAGCCATAGCATACCTATTGCATGACGTATTCCAAATGCATATCTAGAAGCTATGTAAATTGTTGCCTTCTTGTCTTTGGCAATTATACAGGCATATTTTAAAGTTATGAGTTCTGCACCTTGAGCACCTTCATTTAAAGGTAGTGAAGCTGACCACAGAGTGGCAAATTCTGTGACTACAGCAGCTCCAGTGTAGTATGTGCCATCCCTCATGAAATAAGAACCATCAGTGAATAAAACTATATCTAGGTTGTCTAAATGACTGTCCAGGGGATTATCTTGAGGCTTTTCAGCCAAGGACACTAACAATTCACAACTGTGTAATGGTTCTCCTTAAACTGATAGTTATGGAAGCAAGGTGGCAGGGTTAAGAGTTGTATAGCATTTTAAGGTAATATTTTCATTGCCCAGCAAGGTTACCTCATATTTTGCTAGTCTTTGATCAGAAAATGTCTGTGTTCTATGCCTTAGCAACAATGCTTCTACTTCAGGTGGGCACATTATTGTTAACTGGCATCCCAATACTAAATCAGCAGATTTAGTTACTAATAAAGGTGTGGCAGCTATGCCTCTAGGACATGGTGGTGCTACTGGGTCCAGCTGGGCCAAATAATAAGCAATCTGACACTGAACCAGTCCCAAAGTTTGGGTTAAAACACCACTTTCTGTTCATGTACATACAAAGTAAATGGATTTTTGTAATCTGGAATGCTTAGAGCAGCAGCAGACAGTATAGCCTGTTTCAATTTGGAAAGAGCTGACAGTTGTTCTGCCTCTAATCTAAGCAGTTCAGAGACTGAATTTTTTGTTAGTCCTATAAGGGGTTTAGAGATTTCACCACAGCAAGGGATCCATTGTCTACAAAATCCTGTTGCTCCTAAAATTTCTCTCAACTGTTTCTTAGTGGAGGGAGTGTTCAATTTTTTTAATATGTTCAGTGTTCTTAGGAGAAATGAAAGAGGCACCAGGAAGTAAAATGAACAAAATATATTTCCCTTTGGGGAGACACTATTGAACCTTTGCCTTTTAGACTTTGTGGCCTCTCTTATGTAGTTCTAAAAGAAGATGCTTCCTTTCTTATTGGCATATTGTGGCATTTGGTGAGTCCAAGAACAAATCATCCACATATTGTATCAAATATTTTCTAAATTCTGACTCAAAATTCATGAGAACAATGTAGGACTGTCTGCGAACCCTGATGGCAGCCAGCACCAGGTCCACTAGAAACCTTTCCAGGTGAAGGCAAATATATTACTGGAATTCTCATAAATTGGTATTGAGAAGAATACTGAGCACAAATCTACTACAATAAAGTATGTAGCTGTGCTATGAATAAAGTAGATAATTGGGGCTGGGCTTGGAACCACAGGATGTCTTTATGTGATATGATTATTTACTGCCCTTAAATCTTGTACAAATCAATATACATGTTTTCTATCTGAGCCTAATTTTGGCTTTTTAATACGTAAGATAGGTGTATTATATTCAGATTTGCATGGAATTATTATTCCTTGCTCAATTAATTAATTTATTTCAGGAGTAATTCCCTCAATTGCCTCTTTTGATAGGGGATATTGAGGAATGTAAGGAGGTAGGCCACCTTTTGTTTTAATATATACAGGAACAGATGATTTAAGTGGATCTACATTGGAAAAAGATGTGGCCCATAGAGACTCAGGTATATCTGCTGTTATTTCAAAGGTGAAAAGCTTCTTCACCTCCTGACTGTCTAAGAGAAGTATATGGAGGAAATTTAAGGATTCCTCAGGCAATTCTAGTGTCATAGCTATCTTGAGTGCATGTTATTGTGGCTCTAAGTTTACATAATAGGTCTCTCCCTAACAAATTTATAGGGGAAACAGGAATTAAAAGAAGAGAATGTTCTACTGATAGAGATCCCACAGATACCATTTTAGGGGAAAGATTTGGGACCTTTAGGGTGTGCCTGATACCCCTACCAAGTTTACAGAGCCAATAGAACTGTATTCAGCACCTGGTTTACTTACCAACTGATCTGGAAGCTCCAGTATCTAGGAGGCAATCACAATATATGTTCCCAACTTTTAGAGTCATGTGAGGTAAAGGGAGTAGGAGGAGTAGGGAAGCTAAAAAGGAGGGATTGTGGGCAGGGAGGGGCAGAGGGAAAAGAGTTAGGGGCAGGAGGGAGAATGGGTTGGGAAAGGGGGAGGAGCTGGGGCAGAAGAGGAAGGATGGAAGGTAGGGGCAGGGGGAGGGATGGGTAGGTTTGGGTAGTGGGCAGGGAAAATCTGAACAAGGTAAAAGAGAAGGTAACTATGGCAAGTAAAAGGAGGCTGAGTAGGATTAGGTGGTGAGGGGGTTTGGGGAGATGGATTAGGGGGTTTGGTTGAGTGGTGGGAGGGATAGGTTGAAGAGTAGGAGGGTTGGTTTGAGTATGAGCAGAATTGCATAGGGCAGGATGGGACAGAGACTGAGTAGGCTCTGATAATGAGGGAGTGTGGAGAGATAAACCTCTCTTCTTATTCTGGGGGTTCTCAATCTTTTCTCAATGCTTTTTATATAAGCCTTGAGCTCCCTCAAACTCTCCTCCAGCTTTTTCTTAAGGTCACTTAAGATATTTTCCAGCTGTCTTTTAAGGGGAGTTTTTACTTCTACTTTGATGTCAAGGATTGATTGAGTGGTAGGAGGGATCAGTTGGATTGGACAGGAAATACATTAGACAGGATGAGGCAGAGATGAATCTCTCATCTGAATCTTGAGGTTACTCAGGGAATTTACCAGTTTTTTTTTTTCTTAAAGAGGAATAGATAAACTCCAACTTATCTTGTTATAAGTATGCCCAGGAACAGTCTTAAATAAAACCATTGTGAAATATTCTCTGGGATCATGAACCATTTTAGATACATAAGAAACAGCATTTTCCTAATTTGAGCTATGCTGTTAAAAATCATAATTAGTCACCTATTTAGTATTTTTCAATATGATTATTAAAATTGCTTGCAATTCTACTTTGTGTCAGTATGTGGCACTACTGGCTAGGGGTTAGGGTTTCACAAAGCTAGCAGGCAGGGTCTTCTAGAGACTTCAGATAAGAAAATTGTTGTAAATACAGGCACACCCTAATCAATTAGCCTTTTAATGGACAGCAGGCAAAAAGCCTTAGCCCAAGACTAAATTTAGGAGGGACAACAGGAGAAAGCAAAAGCTTTCTATTTTAGGCAAAATAAAACACTTTCTTGTAGGTAAAGCTCTCAGATCATAGCTTGAATTTTTGCTAAGAGGTTTAGGAGAGTTTTCTACTCTCTCCTCCCCACTGCCCTAAGGGGTAAAAATGCCAGGACCACATCCTTCCACCACATGTTTCCAGGGAGCCACTTTCAGGCCAGGTGGGCAGGATGCCACTTCTCTGAGCTGCCCTAGGGGTAAAAAAAAGGTATTTTATTCTTAATGGTTTCGAAAGCTTTTCAGGATTAAAGGAGAAATTTTAGTTGCTCCTGTTTCTGCTGACTGCTCTCCCTAGAGGGGCCCTTGGTGTTTGGAAAAGGCCTTAAAGAATTCTGGGCTGAGAGATGGAGGCTTGTGGGGGCAGGGTTGAAAGGACCTGGCATAGGGGTGGGGGGTTGGAATTGTCTACACAGGTGGAGCCCTGAGGGCTGGCTAATTGTTGCCTAAGGAAAAAACAGCCAGCTCATCCAGCAATAGCCGGTAATTCAGCTGTTTTCAGTTTAAGGTGGAAAGAAGGAAAAAAAAAGATTTAGAACTTACTTCGGCGCAGCAAACAGATCAACAGCTGTAAGTTGTAACTCCAGAATTAGCTGCTAAAAGCTGACTGAGGGATAGTTTAGAGATAGTAGAAAGTGAAGGAAATTATCAGTAGATTGAGGGTGCTCATCAAAACTTTGTAGTCTGCCAATTAATAAAAGAATTAAAAATTTAGAATTTTGATTAAATATGAGAATTCTAAAGTAATATTGTGATTGTTGACTTAAAAATATCATAGCTTAAGTCAAAATTACTTTTAGCAACTTTATTTACAGAGGTGGAAAGAGTGAAAGTGGAAAAAATATAGATAAAGAGATGGATTCTAATAAGCCTACCAGTCCTTCTCCTGAGAAGCCAGGCTCAGCACAGCATGACTTCCCCAAAACTCTGTGTCCACATGGATTTTCCCAGTAATCCTCAGTCAGAAGTCCAGGGGTGTCTTCTTCACCCTCCTCGCAATGCAGCCTCCTTCAAAGTTAAGGCAGGAACCAATCTCACCAAAAACCAGGAAAGGAAGGCCAGCTACTCACCCAGCAAGCCAACACAGGATCTAGTGAAAAAGTCTCCTCCTCCAGTCTGGTTCACTGATGCAGAATCTCCAAAGACAAACTCCAAAGGAGAAGAAGTTCAAATGAGAAGTCCCTTGGACAAGAAGCTCAGGACTTTTTATAGTCCTTTTCCCACATCACTTCCTATCTCTTCTCTGCTTTATGGGAACCAATCATAGCCTTTCAATTTGCCTAGCCATGCCCAGGGGTAGGACAGTGGCCTTGGGAGTTGTCACCCACTCTAGCAAGTGACTTGTGAACTCTCTTACTTAGGGTTAAGTAGGGTTAAGTTCTTGATTTGTTTAGCTAAAAATATACAAGAGGAAAGTTAATCCTATCCTCAGTTCTATGGTATATTACTTTTATAATTATCTAATCTCTCTCCATTCTCTATATGCCTCATGAAATTAAACCTTTCAAGGTATCCATTCTGTGCTCTCCCAGCTAGGCAGTTTCTGCCATTGCCTTGTCCAGTTTGCTCTATGGATTCCCATTTTTATTGTGCCTCACTTCCTAAATAAAGTTACATTTAGCAGGTTATAAAGACTCTGCCCCTGGTAGGACCTTCTCTCCCCTAACTACTGCTGATCTATAGTCTCCCTCAGTTTCCTGCTTTTCATCATTTATCTTAAAATATCTTACTTGGGTTCATGATCTCCCACTCTCTCAGGTGCAAGTTGCCCCCAAGAGTTCCAACTCCAACCTCCTTCCTGAGGTAAAATCATTAATCTTTTAAAGCACCAAATCCCCTGAAGCAAATTAAGCACAATGTCATCATTTCCCAAAACAGAATATTTCTCTTCTCCCATTGGAGCACCCACTATTGGAATTCCTTCCCACTATCAAAGCAAGACCACTTTCCTGTCCATCCCTTTTCAATCCTTTCCCCTCCTCCTCACACTCCCCTTAATGTTTTGTTGGGATCACAGGAATCCTTTTCCTTTCTTTGCTAGCCCTCAATTTGATCTTGCATATCATACACATTCCCCTTTAGCCCAGTGTTCCCCTCTTTTCCCACCTCCACCTTTCATTCTTATTCTCATTTTGTAATGTATCTCCATAAAAAATATTGGTTTATCTATAAGCAGAGTATTCCCAGATTCTGCCCCAGGCCCACCTCTTCACTGTTATCTCTTTCTGACATCTGTCTTCACCTCTATCTCTTTCATTTCAAAAGAAGTTTCTCCATCTTATCGCTTTGTGTATATTTAGAAAGGTATCTCTAATGGGTCTCTTTGCTGCCTGCCACACCTCAGGACTTCTATAAAGAAAGTACTTAAGAAGTTATATAATACCAGATAAACATGTTTTTGTTATTATTTTAGCCACAGTAACTCATGAAAAATGATCTACTGAGGTTCATAAGGGTTGCAATTTGTATCTCTCACATAGATATTCTTCTCTTGACCTGAATGGTCTCCAGCTGAGTTCATGTCCTCATCAAATTTAGCCTGAATCAATGGTTCTCAAACGGTGGCCTAGGGAATAAAATTTAAATATGGTAAATAGTGATAATTACAACTAATAAGAATAAAAACTCCTTGGGGGTCCTTAATAATGTTTTTTTTTTTTAAGAATATGGAAGGATCCTGGGAACAAAAAACTGTAGAATTATTGACTCGAACTATGTCAGTAGCCTACCTCCTGCTTCCCCTGCCTCAAGTTTCTTCCCCACTCCATTCCATTCTCTGCCCAGTTGCCAAAATGATGTTTCTAATATACAAATCTGACCATATCACCATCCTACTCAAGCAATTCCAATATCTTCCTTTGATTTCTTAGTTTACAAAGTCTTTCATTTGACACTTAAATCCTTTCATAATTTGACACCAATTAACTTTCCTTGGAGTATTACACTTCGTTCCCTTCATAAACTCTTTAGTACAGTCAAATTTACTTTTGTAACATGCATCTCTCCATCTCCCACCATCATGCTTTTGAACTAGTTATCCTTCATCCCTGGAATGTATTCCATACTTAAAATTACCCTCTCTTTAACTTATTCTCTCAGTAGCCCTAATTTCTGGAATCAAGTTGTACCTCCTTTGGGAAGTCTTTCTTTTTTGCCTTATTTGCCTTCAGACTGACAAGAACTTAAGAATACTCCAAGGACTAAGCTATATCGATCAATAAGTTGCATTTGCACATACTAGAAAAAATAGGATTTAAACTTTTATTTCAATGGAAAATTACATCTGCTTGCAATTATTTGTATTCAAAATTCATTTGGATAGATAGGAGAAAGTATGGGAAAATTATTTAAAATAAAAATATTAATTAGGGAATTTTTGTGTCAATTGAGACTCCTAGTCCTTTTATTAAATACTATCTTCCACATGAAACCATGGGGTACTAATGCCTTCTCCTGAAAGTACCTTGTACTTATTTTGCACTTACTTAGATATGTAAATATTATATCCAAAGACAAAATGCAAACTCTTTGGGAATAAGAATTTTAAATTTTCTTTTCTTTGTATGTCAGGTACCTTGCATGATACTTGCCATGCTGTATACCTTTAACAAATGGTTATTCCCTGATTGGTGAAAGAATCATAAATCTAGAAATATAAGGGAACTTAAAGTTCAAAGAGTCCAACTTCTACATTCTATGGTAAGAAGTCTGAGGTACAGAATGATTAAGCAATTTAGCCAAGGTAATACAATAAGCAACAAAACAATAATTTAAAGTTGTATTCTATTTTCATGATATCACACTATTCTCTGAGTAGACTATTGTTGAAATCACAGATCTTCAAAATATTATTCTGGGGTCTTCATGGCCTTTGGGCCTCTTGATATGGAAAACATGTTTAGACATTATTATGATAGCAACTCCCTAAAATTGTAGATAATGAAATAGAGAAACATGTTTTGATCTAATCAGGGATCTAATCTCACTATTATTGCCATGACCAGTTGTCTTCTCTTTGGAAGAGAGAGATTGACGGCTTTGTGCAAATATACCTCATTTAAATCCAATTCATGAGTGAGTCAAGACATCACCCAGTGATGCCATTGATCCTCTTTAAAAATGAAAGAAGAAAAAGAATATTTTAACTACCCTGTCCCTATTTTGTGTATTATGGTTCTTTTTTGATTTCTGATCTCAGGAAAACTAGCAATGAAAGCTTTCCTGACCCTGAGAGAGGAGAATTCTTTTGCAAGTTTTTGCTCATTACTATGTATGGTGACATGGGTTGGGCAGCCAGGAAGAGTAGGATACCAGTCTTCAACTTATTAATTCACCCTGGGTTTGCAACTTTAATAAATGTTGAACCCTATTCAACAAACTTGTAACTATAGTTTTGTTTTGTTTTTTTCTCTGAAACAGCAGAGTGGTCATCTGATAAAGATCCATTCCCCTTATGTGTAGCTTCTTTCCTTTGGAAGGAACAGTCTGAAAAATGGAGTCAATAACTGGTTTCTGTTTCCATCTCTCTGGTGCTAGGGATTGGTAGAGGTAAATGAAGAAAGACAGTGTCCTTCTTTCTTCTAATTATATATATTTTTTGTTACAGCTTCACAGTGGATGACATGAAAAATCCTTGGTAATGGTAATTAGCGGCTTTTTCCATTTGTAGGCGATGGCCCCATGCATGGATAGCAGCACAATTCTTTATTTATGCACTGCTGAGTTTCTACAAATAGAGAAATCTGCTAATTATCTACACATTTTCATTCTTTATCTCCATTGAATTTTAATGAGTAGGAATTGCCATTGACTCATTCATATTTGTGAAGAGGGAACAGTCTCTCCCTTTGGTGATTTCTCTCCCTCTGTGACTTTGAGGCCAGACGCCATTAGTGTAATTCAGGAAAGTCTGCTCTTCCTTTCCCTCACCCCTCCTCCTCCTGACCCCTAATAGTCTTCCCCAGCAATATTGCTTTTGGCTGAATGACCAGGATTATGTGAGAATTTTGCTTGAATTTTCTAGGCAATTGTGCCTATATAGACCTGTCTTCAAAAGCCTTTTGCTGCTTATTTGATCCAAGAGGAGAAAAGTTAGACAGCCTAGGAAAGTGGCTTCCTTGAGTTTTAAGGAGTAGCCTCCATGATCATATAATTCCATTTCTTTCATTTTATAGATAAAAAAATTAAGATAACTCGTTGACTACCTCGTTCAAATTAATAAAAGATCTAGTATTTTAACTAAAGTCTCTGATTACAAAACCACTATTTTCAATGAAACACACATGCATTTTTGGTTGTTCAAATCAAATCAATATAAAGTTATTGACTTACCATGAACCACAAAGTGAGTCCATATTATTTCCTGGGATTAATTTTAAAGACTTTTTAAGCATTTGGTACCAGGATACAAGTCCTATTAAGGTAAATCAGCTGCTTCAACATTTATTTGTCAAGCATTTACCATATGCAAATCCTTCTTTTTGCTCATGAATGAGGAAGATAAATCTTTACCTCAAGGATCTTTGAGTCTCTCTAAAAGGATTGGGATAGGTGTGTGAAGATAAGATGACTTTCTGGAATTGCCTAAGGTAGGATTTGGACAATCCAGAACTAAGAGAGCCATGCCAGGCAGGGGAAAGTTTTAAGCAAAGAGAAAAGAGACAAAGAGGTGGGTAATATTTTATTTAGAAAGAATATGAATATACCAGTCTAGCTGTTGTAAATGGATTATGTTGGCAAATAGTGAAAGACAAGTTCAGAGTAGATAAATCTGTTACAACAGATATACATACATACATATGTATATGTATGTATATATTTGTGAATATATATATATATGTTTGTATGTAAGTATGTTAAACCAATAATATAAAAATATAGAGAGAAGTGGTGGAAGGTACTTTAGACTTGGAGTCAGAAGATCTAGGTTCAAGTCCAAGCTCCATTACCTACTACCTATTTGATCAAAGATGAAAACACTTTTGTTTTCAAGCCTCAATATTCTCACCTATGAAATGATAATAATAAAACATGTACTGTCAAACTTATGGAATATTTTCTGAGTCAAGGGTTGTATAAAATTTCATATGAAAAAGAATATTATATAATTTTTTTTCCACTGACATCCTCTCCCACATCAGAGTTCCCTGTTGATCTCAACTTCACAAAGGCCATACCAGAAAGTATAACATCAGACAATTTGTATGAAGTTAGGAAGGCTCTGGACAGGAGCAGATGATTGACTATGTATCTTCTATGAAAACCAGCCTAGTTAAGTACAAAAAGGTTCATCATCAGAAAGTCCATCCCTAGGTATAAATTACCTTTTTCACTCAGCCACCTAGCATCTAGCATTTAATAACCTTATAAAACTGTCTACTAAGGCATTGAGGACAATCAGAATTGGTAGAGATAAGATCCATTAAAATCATGGATCTTTCAAAAGCATTCAAGTCTATTTATGTGAGGGGTACCTGATGACTTCTTCATCCAAAAATGTTCGCCTTGTCTGCCTGATACAGTGCTTTAAATTCTCTCAATTAGAGTCATTCCTTGGGTGAAGGCATTTCATATCAGGAAGACCTCTGCTAAAATATAAATATTTCTTCTGGGAGGGATAATAACATAAGCCCATTAAATTCCTCTGCATGAATTAATTCAACAAATTAGTTTCAGTTTCCTAGCAGGGCAACAAGGGGATTGGATTTAGGATGGGAAACTTTTTGATGGAGGTACAGAAAGGTCTGAAATAGGGCTGCTGGACCAGAATGGCAGTATAGTTGGAGACCTGGGCATCTAGGGAATCTCAATGTGATTATTATGATATTGGGAGTAGGGGAAAAGGAGTGAAGCTCCTAAAGGATAAAAAGCAGACTCCCTTAACCAACTCACTGATTTTGAAATAGAGATGCCTCCTGACAAACAATTTTAAGTTTTATCCAGAGATGCACTTTCAGTCTTAAAGAGTCAGAAACTTAGGTCTAAGACTGAATTATCAGGGCACATTATCTGATCATCCAGTTACCCTTTTTAATGTATTTAATGTTCTAGCTTCCAAGTGTAACATGATGCAACCAAGGACCACACAAGAGCACCATGGAAACAGACTCCTGAAATTAAGCTGCCCAGGCAACCTATTCCATAGTTTCAGCACCCAATAGCAAAAATGAAAGAAGAAAAACCTTGTCTACAACAGGCAAGCTATTTAACAAGCTTATTGGAGTCTAATTTCCTATCCACTTCCATGCTATCTCATGCTTGCACAAATAACAAGTTATTCTGGCTAGTACATACCAGCACTGAAAGGAGTGCAAAACCAGCTTCAATGCCTATTTTTCCTCTATTTGTTTTGAATAGAACCCATTCTCATCTCTAATGCTCAGCTTCAGATGAGTTCTTCCAGCCCTAAGTTGGTTGTTCTTAGACATTAATAACTTGAATTGGTATAGTGCTTACAGATTTGCAAAGTGCTTTACATACATTATCCATATTCAAAGGGGATAAGCTCTGTGGTGAGAGTCAAATGTCCTAACTGGAGTTCCATTCAAGAGGTCACCTCTTTTGATGCATTTCTGTCATCTGACAAGAGGCAATAATGATACAGTTTTTGCTTATTGTCCAGGGAATCAAATGAGTAAATGTATGTAAATGTGCTTTAGATTCTGTAATGCCCTAGACAAATGTAAGCTATTATCATGTTATAAGGGCAATTCCATTGGTAGTGAATTCCCCACTACTGGAAGGCTTTAGGCAGAAGTCAAGTATAGTACAGACCAGTGGTTTCCAACTCAAATAGAAATGAGGGATGGCATGTAAAGATCTCTACAATCCACATATTGATTTAATTTTAAATGAAACATTATGATACATTATATTTTTTATTTATTTTGTTAAATATTTCTCAATTACATTTTATTCTGGTTTGGACTATACTCTAGAGTGATGTGAGGTTTTTGATTGACACCTCTGGTGTAGAGGAAATTCCTGCTACTGGATAGGATAGACTGAAAAACCTCAGATATTTGTTTCTACCCCTGAGATTTTCGGATTCCATGAGAATTTCAGGAAATACATGTGCAAAAGAGAATTGATTGCAAACCAGGAAGAGCACAGAAATTTGGTCCAGTTAACTAATGTCCCCAAAGGATGCATACTACTCACCACAGCACCATATTAGCATATTTGAGAGACAGCTAACTCTGGAGGGAAGAATTCTGTACTCATAATAAGAATGGATTCGTGTCTCAATGTTTTCTCCAACATTTTGTAGACCAACAGGAAAGCCATTTAGCCTCTTGAGCCTCAGTTTCATCATGTTTACAATGGGGAGAGTCAAACCTTTAGTATGTATTCACCTCATGAGACTGTTTCTTGTACAAATCAAATACAATTATATAAGTAAAATAGTTTATAAATCTTAAAAGTTCTGTGTTTTATTATAACATTTCACACTCATGAATGAGACCTTTAAATATCTCTCTGTCTTTCTCATTCTTTCCCTTCCTCCCTCCCTTCCACAACCTTAGCTTGTCATGGACAAAATGAAAATAATTAAGTGTCAATAACTAAAGTTTATTCCTGACAAACATCTGATGAATATTTTCAGATGCTCCTGTTTTGTGACCTTTAAGTGCCCTAGACAATGACGGAATCTTGTTGAAGGCTCTTTAAGCTGAAATTAATTTATGCCCGACAGTGATTAAAAGAGAAAGTGAGAAGGGGATGGAAATTAACAAATCCATCTTTATTGCTGAGATCCCATTATGATTATAAGGAGAGGGAAAAATCAACGTTGCCAGTGCCAGCTGCAATCTGGTATGGAGTTTAAACAGCCCGTCCCGCTTGGGGAATGTCCTTGGATGGACAGATTTGTCTGTAACAGAGACTCGCTCAAAGAGGGTCCCTCTGTCAGGATGTGACAGTTCTGTTTTTTCATTGTCTGATCTCTTGAGTTAGAGGTTTGGGGCTGGAGCTACACTCAGTGAAGTGAGCCCAGGGAAGAGGACAGGTAAAGTCTTTCGCAAAGCAGTTTCCCCACCATTCACTTCCAGGAATAGAATTAGCTGAATTTTCCAGTCTCCAGAAGGTAGAGTAAGGGATTCGACAGAATATCCCCAATCTACAGTACCATCTACACTAGAGACAATAAGACTAGGAATGTTTTCTCTAAAACAATAAGTTGATTCTCTAGGAAACACATTCCCTTTGCCAGTAGTAACCTTTCTCCTTTATAGTCATGGGATTTACCATTGGATAAAAACCGAATAATTATATAATCTATACCCCCAC
This sequence comes from Gracilinanus agilis, assembly GCF_016433145.1. Lineage (NCBI taxonomy): Eukaryota > Metazoa > Chordata > Mammalia > Didelphimorphia > Didelphidae > Gracilinanus > Gracilinanus agilis. The sequence continues at coordinate 326,325,421 of NC_058131.1, read as the reverse complement.
CTTATCTTACAGATAAGACAAGTGAAGCCCATGAAAGACAAACAACTATCACTAAGTCACACAGGTAGCAGAGAAAGAATTCCAATTAAGATACTCTAACTCCAAATCTAATATCTTCAGTTCCCCTAACTATAATAAACTATTCACACCCCATCTTTACATTTGTTGGTCACTCATTTTCAGTTGTAACTAATTCTTTGTGACTCTATTTAGAGTTTTCTTGGAAAAGATACTGGAGTGCTTTGTTGTTTTTCCATTTCATTTTACAGATGAGGAAACCGAGGCAAACAAGGTTAAGTGACTTTCCTCAGGGTTATACGGTTAGTATGAGGCTGGATTTGAATTAGAATCTTCATGCCTCCAGGTGCAAAGCTCTATCCACAGCTGCCTCCTTCTTTAAAGAGAGACCTTTTACCATCCTTCAAGACTCAGGAAAACTTTACCTCCTTTGTGAAGCTTCCTCTAATTTTCTCGAGCCTTTCATACATTTCTATGCTTGACACAGTGGTTAGAGTGCCAGATCCTGGAGTCAGTCCATTTTTCTGAGTTCAAATCTGACTTCAGACGCTCATTAGCTGTATGATTTTGGACAAGTCACTTAACCTTTTTTGCCTCAATTTCTCATCTGTAAAACGAAGTGGAGAAAGAAATGGCAAACCACACCAGTATCTTTGCCAATAGAATCCCAAAATGGAGCCATGAAGAATTGACATAACTGAAAAAATGACCGAATAGCACAACATACCACTTTAGGAATATGAATCTAGAACTATAGAGGAACCTCATTATCTATTCTAGTTTAACTCCTCCTTTACAAAAAACAAAAACAAAAACTGAAAATATAAACAAAAAATAAAACCTATGGCACACATAGCTTAAATGGCTTGCCCAGTGGATCAGAGGTAATAAACTTCAAAGTTCCTCTGACTCTAGAGACCATTTTCTTTCTGCTAAACCATACTACCTTTCTTTGTTGATTTTTTTCAATAGTAATTACCCCATGTTTTTTGGTATAATAAAAGAACCAAATTTGGAGTTGAGAGCTGTTTGAGTTCTATCTTCTATACTCCTAGTACTGGCTACATTACAGTGGGCATATGATATGATCTCTCAGGTCCAATTTCCTCATTTGTTTAAAAATATTAATAATACTTATATTGCCTTTCCTATACACATTTTTTAAATCTCAAAAGACATTAAAATGCATATTACTTAATTTTCCTAAAAATGAATCATATTTACATATGTTAAAGCTGACAAAGCTTTCCTCATAATTCCATATATGCTCTGGGTACCAAAACAACATTATCCCTATTTATAAATGGGCAAACTGAGGATCAGAGAGAAAGAATGACCTGTCCAATGTTACACTCATTAGCAGAACTATACTAAGAACAAGGTTTTCTGATGCCCCTGTTTGATGTCATTTCCACTAAACAAGATGCCCCAAGGATGTAATCACTCAAAGGTCAAAGGCAGAATTAAATACTTATTTGCATCTCTAACTCAGATGGATGTTTCTATTAGCCCCCGCCCCCCAATGTTCTGTGTATTGATTGAATAATTCCTTGAAGGAATCTTACTTGCCCCTCTTCTCTAGGACAGACTGCTTCTCCATTCTGGTATATAACCAGTTTCCTTTGCTTTTCACATCCATCTAAGAAAGAAAATTATATAGTCTTCTTAGCAGATTTCTGTGTCTTTCAGCTCAGTCAGACAATTCTTCATCATTTCCAGCCCAAGCCTTCTTTGCTGTAATCTGGGCCCAGTTCCTCTCTCTTCTGATAAGAACTCAGTCACCTTCCTTCTTATAATAACCCTTCAGGCACTTGAAGACCTTTAAACCCCTCAGCTTTCTCTTCTCTGCACTGAATTCCTTTCATCAGGCTGAGTTTCTTCAATGTCTTTAATCATTTCCCATTGCACTCCCCCTCTATGTCTAAATGGCTCTTTTCAAATGGGGAGGGAAGCTAGCAGTGGATACTCTCTCTTGAATCATGCTTGGAAATCACAAAGACAGTCAGCCCTTCAGGCTCTGTCAGGGAAAGCTTACCTATGAATTTTTGTAGGCAGGCTGGACTAGCTCCTCCACACTAGGTTCCCCTACTCATCTGACTGCCCTTCCTACAGGAAAACTCATTCTATAGATGCAGATGTCAGATACAGGGCACCTTGTGCAAAAGGAGGCTCATATGCCCAAAGCATATGAACTGATCCAAAGGAAGGTAAAGGAGAAGAATGACTTACAATAAATGCTACTTTAAATGGATAGCAAATACTCTTGGGACTCATTCTCCAAGAGCAAGGTCTACTTAATCTCTATCCTGATGGCCCAGGAGTGCCTGGAAGGAGTTGGGGCATCTCTTCCTTAATGCCATAGTCTAAAGCAACCACGTGGCACATTACATATAGCCCTGAGTCTGAAGTCAGGAAGATCTGAGTTCAAATGCAGCTCCAAACACTTACTAGCTGTGTGACCCTGGACAAGTCACTTAACCCCATTTGCCTCAGTTTCATTATCTGTAAAATGAGCTGGAGAAGGAATTGACAAACCATTCAAGTATCTTTGCCAAGAAAATCTCAAATGGGGTCACAAAGAGTCAGAACCGACTGAATAACAACAAAAACCTATTTGTTACTTACTTATGAGTGAGTCTGTGAACTCACACACACACACACACACACACACACACACACACACACACACACACACACACACAACCAGTAATGACTACAAATTAATTCAACTATTTTTTACTGGATGATATTAACTTTTAAGATAAAGCCTAACAGGAGTACAAGCATTTCCCCTATACCTCAGGGAGAGGAACTCCTCTGTACCACTCTGGCCTCAGGGGGCATAGGTTCAGATTTAAGACGCATTCTACCAAGCCTCATTCCCACTAAATTCTCATCTACATGAACATTTGTCTTGGTTACTTCTAGGCTGAGTCTAGAAGGTCACTCCTTACTGCCTTCTCCCTCTTGGAAGCCTCAAAGCTGGACCAACTGCCTTCAATCCTGACACAGATTCTATTCCTGGATCTTGCTTCCCTGACCTTACAAAACTCATAAGGTTATAGACTTTAATCTCCTTCAGTTAAAATGAAAGAGCAAATAATCAAGGCCCTCAGAAGCTACTTGTTGCCTTCAGATGGGATAGATCTAAATCTTCTCCTACAGAATTGTCTCTAAGCACCATAAGATTTAACTAATGTGTCCCCAATTCCTGCTATGTAGCCATCTCTAATCAAAGAGGCTCCTACTTACCATGTGGTAAGCAGACTAGAACCAGTTACAAAATGCCTACTAGTTTCTAAAGTCCATTTGGAATTTGCATCATTTAAGTACTCTGGACATTCTCATAAGGACTGGATTCACTGGTCAGACCATATTCTACTTGCCGTGTATTCTCAGGTATATGCTGGCTCAGAATGAGAGAGGGCCAGCCCCTCATTAAAAATCTAGTTCAGCTGTATGTAGACTTTATTATTATAAAACATTTTATGTAATATGAGTAATATTACATCCATTTTGTGGATGTGAAAAATGAGGCTATGAGAGGTTCAGTAGCTAGTATAGGGTTACACAGTCAGAGACATAATCTGAATTCAGGTCTTTAGACTGCAGATACATTGCCTTTTCTATTAGGCATTGTTCCTCTATATCAGTGATTCCCAAAGTGGGTACCACCGCCCCCTGGTGGGTGCTTCAGCAATCCAGGGTGGGTGGTGATGGCCACAGGTGCATTTATCTTTCCTATTAATTGCTATTAAAATTTTTTAAAAATTAATTTCCAGGGGCGCTAAGTAATATTTTTTTCTGGAAAGGGGGTGGTAGGTCAAAAAAGTTTGGGAACCACTGCTCTATGTGAACTAGGGGAGATAATTTCAAGGATGGCGAAAAAGAAAAATGTCAACCTCCTATTCATCTGGTTTTGTGCATCTGTAGGGTTTTTTCAACTATTTTTTTTCAAATGAGGAATATCTCTATGAGGATGCAATTTGTTCTGATATGGCCATCCTTTCTTTAATCCCCAATTTCTACCCTACCACCATCTCTAATTCCCTCTTTGATCTCATTTCCTTTCTGTCTCCCTCCAGTTTCCTCCCTTTGCCCTCACATCTTCCTTCTACTCCTACTTCTTTATTCTGCTCCCTCTTCTACCCTCTGATACTATTTCCTCTCTTTGTCTCCCACTTTCTTCCTTAGTCATGATTTCTTTTCTTCTCTCCTTTATACCACCTCCTTCCCTGGCTCCATTACTTCCAAATCTCTACACATTCTCATTCTAGTCCACACCTCTTCTGCCTTAGACTACCTTTTTTGCTCCCTCACTTTCTACCTCTACCTCCAATTTTGCAATCTATCTACTCATCTATCTATCTATTCAATTCTACTCTGACCTCCACATTCTCCCCTTCCCCCCAAATCCTTTATTTATCACTATATCTTTCTCACCTCATTTGATTCTCTGGTCATCACATTCTCTCCCCCAAGCCTTGGATTTCTTCCTCTTCCAACACTTCTGGTAGGAATAATTGGATAGTACAATTCAGTCCTAACTTTCCTTGTTTCAGAAGCAGAGAACAGGTTCTCTACTAGGCACATATTCAAGACTTTCCTGTATCTCACCTACATTTCCAAGTATCTCTCCTCATTGGATAGTACAACTGGATACCTCCTGTGACTAAAGTAAGCCAGATATGCAACTTATTGTTCAATGCTCATAATTTCTATGCTGTCTATGGGAATGTTAGCTCTGTGACTAAACATGTGGGGTGATGCGTGGCAGGAAATTAAAAGGGCCTTTGCAGCAGAGCTAACACAGACCAGGAATGAAAATTATTTCATTTAATAGATTTGCAAGAAGGCCATATGGTTTTGCTGGGCAGGACCAAGGATGTTAGGAAGAAGAGAACACATTTGGAATCTAAAGGAGGCAGGTCAAGGGATAAGACTTAGAAAGGAAGGGAGCATTTACTAAGCATCCAATGTGCCAGACATTGTCCTAAGGGTATATATTAACATATTTAATACTCACAACTGTGGGAGGTACATGTTATGATGATTCCATTTTACATTTTAAGAACTGAGGCACACAGATGTAAAATGACTTGCCCAAAATCATAAAGTTAGTATATCTGGAGCCAGTTTAAACTCAAATTGCTCTAACTACAGTCCCAACTCTCTATCCATTACATTGTATAGCTGCCTTTGGGTGAAATAATCTTTAGTTGGGGCAAGGTTAAAGAAGGAAAGAGGTTCAATTTTGGTGTGACAGAAAAGTTGTTCCTTAAGTCTTTGCTCTCCACTAACTCCTCATAAGTATGGAAAATGCCAGGATCTGTATTTATTTATTTTTTGAGACTAGGTTTCCTTATTTCTTCCAGCAGGAAGTACAGAAGTCACTCACGACCAACCCAAATTCTGATTGGCTCAGAAGTTTTAACCTGCTCATTTTCTCTGACCTGCGCTGCTTTGTCCCCTTCTCAGACAGGCTTCCAGGGGCTTACCATATTAGTACTGTACTTAGTATATTAAGATTGTTTTAACTATACAAAAGCTCTAAACTCCTGAGTTCAGGTAGCTCATCAGCCTCAGCTTCCCTAGCAGGAGGAACAACAAATATGCAACACCATGATGGTCCATGGATTGCTGTATGGGCAGTTTTGTACTACTTAAGTCAAGCTGCTAATTTCCTTTCAGAATATTTCTTCTATAACTATCATTTTATTACATATTGAAACAACTTACAACAATCATTTTTCTGATATTTTTCAATCCAAGTTCTCTCCTCTCTCATCCTTCCCTCCTCCACAAGACAGCAGGTAAAATCATATATGTTGTATATGTATTACCATACAATACATTTTTCCATACTCATTATATTGTGAAAGAAGTCATATTTTGCTTTCACTGGAGAAAAATTCATAGAGGAAATGAATTGAAGAATCACTTGTTTCAATCTTCATTCAGACTCCAACAGCTATGTTAATAGCTTTTTTTCATCATGAGTCCCTTGGAATTGTCCTGGATCCCTGCATTGCTGATAATAGTTTAGTCATTCACAGTTGATCATTATAATTTTTACTTTCTCTGTATACAAGAGTTGCCTGGTTCTGCTCATTTCACTTTGCATCACTTCATGTAAGTGTTTCCAGGTTTTAGTGTTTGTATTTGTGTGTGTGTTTGTGTGTGTGTGTGTGTGTGTGTGTGAGAGAGAGAGAGAGAGAGAGAGAGACAGACAGACAGACAGACAGACAGACAGAGACAGAGAGAAAGAGAGAGAAAGAAAGAGAAAGAGAGAGATCATCTTGTTTGTTATTTCCTACGGCACAATAATATTCCATTACAATAATATACTACAATTTGTTTAGCCACTCCTCAATTGAACAACCCTTCAGTTTGCAGTTCTTTTCCACCACAAAAGGAGATGCTATAAATATGTTTGTATAAGTAGATTTTTTCTCCCTATTTTTTATCTCTTTGTGATTCAGATCTAGTTGTGGTATTGGTAGGTCAAAGGGTATGTATAATTTTATGGCCACTCAGGCATGTTCCATTAAATAGCTCTCCAGAATGGTTGTATCAGTTTACAGCTCTAACAACAGTATGTTAGTGTCTGAGTTTTACCACATCCCCTCCAGCATTTATCATTTTCCTTTTTTTTTTGTCATTTTAGCTGCTCTCATTTCTTTTCCAATTGTTTCTAAAGAGCTTCTCTCATTCCATTCATTAACCTTTACTCTTTAAAAACAAACAAACAAACAAACAAACAAAAACTTTTCAGAACTCTTGCTTCGTCTCTTTTAGAAACTATAGTTAAGTTTGTGCCTGAGCTGCATTTTCCTCTGAAGCATTTTTTATAAATGTTTTGGAGTCATACTCCTCTGTATTTATGTCCTGAGCTTTCCTGACATTATAATACTTCATTATGATTAAGTTCTTTATTTTATCTATTCTTGTTGCTACTTCCTGACCTCAGACTTGATGTTAGGGCTGTGCTCTTTGGAATTTCTGGAAGGAAGTTCTGAGCTAATTCTGTTTCAAATTTCTTGGAGTCTTTAAATGTTGTGTTATTCCAAAATCCTGGAATAGAAATATTCAGAGATAGGGTAAGGTCTGTAAGCTCTCAGTGTTCCCAAAATTGTTTGGTCCAAGGAAAAGTCCAATTTCTGCCTCTTCTGACTGAGTTCTGTTATCAAGAAGTAAATAAGGTAATCTGAGTGAGTCAAATGAAACGCAATTTGGGTGTGAGGAAAGATAAAGGGGGCATAGGGGATTATAAGGTGATTGGAGGAGGAATGAAGGTATGGGAAGGTATGTAGGAGATAAAGGAAATGGGGTATGTAGGAAAGGGCAGCTCAAAAAGGTCTTTTCCCAGAGGCTTGAGACAGAGGATACAGGGAGGAAACTAGGGCCAGAAAGAAATGTTTAGATTTGGCTGGAGGGTTTCTCTTGTTAGTTTCTAAAGTCTCTTGAGGGAGGAGTCGAGAGGGCCCCTCCCTGCCAGTCAAACTGATGGCTGGAGGAAGTCTTGAGGTAGGTACTTCCTGCCAAGATGGATGCCCCCAGTTCTTTCAAGAAATAAAAAAAAAATGATTCCTTCCCCTTGAGCTTTGTCTTAATTTTTGACACAATGATTCACCACAGGGTTTGAATAGGTAACAAGGGGATTTATTAATGCCAGGGTCAGTCAGAAGGGGAGAGGGGAGAGGGGTTTTCTAACTGCTGCTAGGGAGAGGGGTGAGGGTGGGGGATGGGTCCCGGAGAGATTTAGACAGAGAGTCTGGCTCTCCCAGTCAGGAAGATTTGACTGCCTTTTAAGTAAAGTCTTTATCAAATCTAGGTGTAACTTATTTGAAGATATTCTAATTATCTAAAGAAACTAAAACCCACAATGTTCAATCACCAAGCTCTCCCTTCCACCCAGGACCCAAAGGAAATTCAGGGAAGGGGAGGGATGGAGAGGGAGATCAGGGAGAGGTCCAGAGAAATGAGATAGGTCCAAATTTCCCAAGACAAAATAAGCCAAAGCCAACAGGTTATGCCAAAGCAAAAGCCTCCAAGCCCAGCAAAAGCCAGAAGGCAAAAGCCTCGTCAGTTGGAACTTCACCTCTATTTGTAGCTTTAAGTTCTAACAGACACTCTGAAGATTCTAAGATGTTTAACTGACTTTTTGTGACCATTAGAAATTACAGAAGCAAAAAGTTTCTGTTAGCCACCTTGCATTACAGTTCTGAATATTCCTGACCCGGGTTTGTGTTGAGCAAGAGTAGACTGTCGCTGAGTTCCATCTCTATCAGTGAAAAGGAAAGCTCCATGGCTCAAAGCAGAATTTGACACTCCCCTTTGCTCTGGGAATCCTGCCCCAGCTATTCCTCTGAAGGCTGCATTACATACTAGAAATGAGACCGTACCCTGTGACTAAGGTCTGAACCACACAATTACTGCTGCTGCATCCTTTCTCCATACTCTACTTAGGGTTGCCTTACCTAGGAACACCACTGCTCTGTACAAGTACCCTTCTCCCTCTGCCCTGAAATTCTGTGCTAGAACTAGCCACAAGGCTGTCAGTTGGTATCTGTCCCTGTCTAGTTCCCAAGAGTTTTGGGGGATATTCCAATTAGGCCTGAGATTCCTTCCTGCCCTAGTGCACACTCTCCTTGGATGCTGAAATACTCCTCTTGCAGCCTGCTCCTGGTTCGGTCCAGCCCCTCTCCAGCATCCAAAGATTTTCTTGTCTTCTCTCCCAAGTGAAGCTAGGCTGGAAATGGACTCACTATGCCTTTTTTCAGGTTTTGCCCATCAGCACTTAGTCTGGAACATTTTCAAGTTCTCTTAGCAGTTCATGGAAAGGAGTTTGCCTACATTGATTCCTATCCCTTTTCCATCTTGGTTCTGCCTCAGTCTTTTATGAGATTCACAACAGTGATCCCGTATGCTCAGGTCATTCCACATCCTAGGGTCAGGCAAATCTAATGGGGCAGCCTAGAGACACTAGCTAGATGGAGCAGCAACATAACCATCAGACCCGGGACAATGTTATCTCTGCCTCTCTCTCTCTCTCTCTCTCTCTCTCTCTCTCTCTCTCTCTCTCTCTCTCTCTCTCTCTGTCTTTCTTTTACCTAATCTGTCTCTGGATCTGTCTGTCTCTGTCCTTCTCTCTGTCTCTGTCTCTGACTCTGTCTCCCAGTCTGTCTCTGTATTTATCTGTCTCTGTCTCTATGTCTAGCTGTCTTTCTCTCTCTGTCTCTGTCTCTGTGTCTCTCTGTATTTCTGTCCCTCTCTCTTTTGTCTCTTTGTCTTTCTCTTTCCATTTACTTGTTTGTTTATTTTGAAGAGGTGAGGCCTTGACCAGGAATGAATGATTTATTTTCCATCTCTAATGTCACAGGCAAGGAAGTGCCTAGTAGTTGAGTTGTTTGGGTAATGGAAGTTTCTCACATAGAATCTTCCCAGAAAAATCTGGTAAAAGGAATGAGAAGTTGGTTTGTCTAGGTCAGAGACAATCTTTTGGAAGAAAGACATCCCAATTTTATCTTTCCTATAAAGCATGTGCCCTATACAGTCAACCAAGACCTAGTTGAGTGGCTGAAGTATGCAGGACCTGTTGTTAGGTATTGTGGGAAAGACCAAGAACAGGGAAAGCATGGGTCAGTGGAATGAATTTTGGCTTTGGACTCTAAGGAGCTACCTGCAAATCCCTCTCTGAAACTTTCTACCCATGTAATCTTGAGGGGAAATCACTTAGTCTCTCTGGCCTTCAGTTACTTCATTTATAAAATGAGGAGGGTGGAATAAACTAAAGGACTCCTTAAGTCTTTGCACTTTAGTTCTATGGCCCTTTGTTTCTATACCTAAGTTACCTTATCAAAGTTATTTACCTTCTTTGGGCTTGAGTTGACTTATATGTAAAATGAGAAGAGAGTGGATTAAATGATCTCTGAGGTTACTTCTAGTTCTAAATCTATGATCCCGTGTATAAAATCTTCCTCCTAAGGTTCCAGTCTAACTGGGGAGTCCAAGCCTGTTGACAGGTAAAGATAGTTAAGGATACTAGACAGTTCATGCAAAGTGTTCATGAGAGTAGAGACAGTCAGAAGATGAGAGGAATGAGTAAAATTAGGATAAATTGGTGATCAGGATCAATATTTAGAAAGATATGTTTACTCTACTTGGACCTTAAAAAATAGAGTAGAGTAGGTGGAAAGGATAGGAAAGGACATAGCAGGCAGATGGAATGGCACGAGCAAAGGTATGGAGATAAGAATATCTACTTTTGGAATAATGACTCTACTAGTCTTTGTAGAAAAAGAGATTTTGTTTAATTAACAAGTAAAGATGAGACTGGAAAGGTAGCATGAGACTATTTTACAAAGAGGTGACTTCCTTTGATTGTTCTCTGGCATATCATAAGAAAGGTTCTATCAGGTCACCAAACCTTCCAGACAAGCTTAACACAGTGCCCTCCCAAGAACAGAGTGGGAGATCATAGGTTCAGTTTTTGCCTCTACTAAACATTCACAGGTATCCTAATGAGATGATTTTTATCATATCCCTGTGCCTATTTCTTACTCAGGGTGGATGCTACCTCTGCTTCTCTCACAATGGGATTTTGAGGAACCACTAATAGCAGCAAGCTTTGAGTTCTTTGCAAATACAAATGCTAAATGATAAGTTAAAATGAGTATAATATTGCTTTGCAAAATATGTTTTAAGAGCTGAGGATGAAAGGTATTGTAGGAGTTGCTATTATCACTGCGCATTCAAGTCGCCATCCTTGTTTTTCAGCTACATACCCATCCTCTGAAAAATTCGTGATTAAGGCTCTTTCTAGTTTTACTTTTTTTCCCCCCACATAGAGACATGTCTCAATATATCACTGGGGAAGATTTACCCTTCAGTTCTATTCAAGGAAGCAAAGTATTGTGGGCTTACTTCAAACAAGAGCCAGGCATATCAGCCAATGGGGAGGGAAGAATGAAAAAAAGCCCTTCTCTGCTTTCCAGCAGGGAAGAGCAATTATGCTGTAAATTATATGGGGTAGGGGTAGGGAGGTGGGGAGAAGGGAGAGTGAAATACCAAGTGGAAAAGATTAGTTTTAAGACTTTTCTTTTATTCAACAGATCACAGAATGTTAGAGCTGGAAGGGACCTTAGAATATATAGAACATTAGAACATAATATGTGCAATGTAAGAGCTGAAAAGGATCTCAGAAATTGAATATCACAACTGAAACAAACCTTAGAAGATAAAATGAAAGAACATATTGACCTAGAATCTCAGAACTGGAAGGGAGTTTAGAGGTCATCTAATCCAACCTTCTATCCAACACAGAAATCTTTTCTATCATCTTGAAAAGTAGCAATTCAGCCTTTCCAATATTTTAAGGGACCAGAAACTTTCTAGTTCTCAGAGATCCTATCCTATGGCTGAATGATTATAGATGTTAGTAAAGGTAGTACATAGTACTGAAAAGAAAGAACATTGGGCTTGGATTTGTATTCCATCACTGTAATTTGCTTTTGGGCAGCTAGGTGGCACAGTGGATACAGCACTGAGCCTGAAGTTAGGAAGACCCGTCTTCCTAAGTTCAAATCTGGCTTCATCCATTGGCTGTGACCCTGGAAAAATCACTCAAACCTTGATTGCCTTGATTTTCCTCATCTGTAAAATGAGCTGGGTAAGGAAAGAACAAATTATACCAGGATCTTTCACAAGAAAACACCAAATAGGGTCATAAAGAGTTGGACACATCTGAACAACAACAAAAAGAAGAAATCATAATTTACAGTGTTTTTAGTTTGTGACTTGAACAACTATATAGCGCAGTGGGCAGAGTGCCAGGCCTGGATTTAGGAAGACATCTTCCTGAGTTCAAAAGTCAGAAATGACTAAACAACAACAAACAATTACAGTTTAGAAGCTGGTATAATCTTGGCAAATCTCTTAGGTCCTCAGTTTTCTCATTTGTAAAATGGGGAAAAATTATATTAGCTCAAATAAGATAGTATATATGAATGTATATATACATATAAATATATGCATAAAACATATATATATATATGGAATACGCACACACATATATACATATATATGGAAGAGTCCTTAATAATCACGAATTCTAACTTCAAAAGGTTAAGTAACTTGCTCAAGTTCAAATACTTAATAAACTATAGATGTATATATGAATGTATGTATATTCATGAACACACATAATTTACAGCTTGTTATAATTAAATGATAGTAAAGCACTGATTAATATATTAGTTTGGACCTATGGTTTCATTGGTGTACAATGAACCTTTTCATGTACAGAATGGTATACAAATTTCTGCTTGTACAAACTCTCTTCTAGAATATATCCATGACTCTTCTGTAAACAGGATACTCAGAATTGTCTGTGGGCACTTGGAAGTTAAGTGACTTGGTTACTGTGACCTATGGGCATAGAACTAACATACGTCACAGAAAATCTTGAATTCAGCTTTTCTTGACTCCTGCACTGGAGCTCGATCCAGTATTATGTTGCTGCTGCTGCTCATACAAATGTTAGTTATTATTTATTATCAGGAGGTTATTTTCCCCTTAAATTGAGCTAAACTCTTGCTCCTTTTCACTTCCTCTGAAGCTGTAAGGAATCTTTAGTTTCTCTTCCATGTGACAATCTTCTATATATTTAAAGAGAGCTTTCATGCTCCTAAGTCTCCTCTTCTTTAGGCTAATTATCTCCATGTTCTTCTACCAGTCTTCATATAACTTTCAGTGATTTTTCCAGGAAAAGAAAACAAAGCTCTGATAGTTCTTCTTGGTTAATTCAATTTCCAGGATAATAATAATATTTATATAGTGTTTTACAATTTTATGACAATTGACATTTACAATTACTTTTAAAGTTTTTGTAAAAACCTCTATGGTGTAGCACAGCAATTATTATTATCCCCACTTACAGATGAGGAAACCAAATGGCTTGCCCAGTGTCAAGTTTCAGAAGCATGATTCAAAATCAGATTTCCCTGACTCCAGGTTGAATACTTTATCCATCATTTGTTGTAACTCTTAAAGAGGTGAAGGGGGTTCCTCATGGTTAGGAAAGAGAGTTAAAGGAGGGATGAGACTCAGAGTGGGGATGGGAACCCTGAATCTAAGTCCACTGTGGGCTCTATCATTTCTCCAATAATAATAAAGGGAAAGGGAAGTTGAGGAAGAAAAAAGAAATCATAAAGAAAGGTGGGGAATCTCATGTGAGGTAGAATGGAGAGAACATTTTCACTGGAGTTTGTAAGGTATGTGACCTTGGGCAAGTTACTTAACCTTTCTTGCCCTTGGTTTTCTCATCTGTAAAAGTAGAAAGTTGGAATTTATGATTGCTAAGGATCCTTCCAGGTCTAATTCCTATAATAATCAAGCCAAGGCAGTAGAGAATAGAAAAAATGAAAGTTAGAAAGCTGTTTCTAAGCAGCTACCCAGCATCCACCCACCACAATATGGAAGAGAGAGGCAGACATGCCGGGAATGTAGGAAGGACTCCCCAGTTTGTTACCCAGATCAGGTAGGCTGAAGGTCGCTATGTCAGTGGCACAGACAGGTGATTAACACAGAGCTGAAGGAGGCAGGGGGAGGCGATTACTTTAATGGTGTGGGCGGAGACAGATTAGGGAAATAATGGGTAAGGCGGAAACAGGTTAGTGTTGCCAATCTTTTAGAAGTTCAGGTAGATAAGATTGGGAGGCAGGGAGAGGGAGAAGGTTGAGAAAAAGTGAAAGTAGGAGAGGGTTTTATGTAATGCTTGAAAATTAAATTCATTATTCAAAAATGTGTGTGTGTGTGTGTGTGTGTGTGTGTGTGTGTGTTTTGTGACAGTTCCCAGGGAAATCTGTCCTTGTTTGTTCTCATTCACTATTAGTTGTAATTTAGCTGGGTTTATTTGTTACATATATACTGGTGCTACATCACATAGTGGGAAAAGCCCTGTGGTAGTTAAACCCTGGCTCTAATAATAGTTTCCTTATTTGTAGAATAAGTTAGATGTACCAGAGAACCTCAGAGGTCCTTTTCATTTTGAAATCTATTATCCCGTGGTCTTTCTAATTTTAAGTCCTATTTAATTTATTTCAATTCAAGAAATATTTATAGTCCATTATGTATTCTGTCAGTCACTGTGCTAACCTATAATCATTCATTTAGAAATCTATTCATTCATTCACTCATTTATTCATTCATTTATTTAGTTCCAGAACCTTGATCTTGTGACGTCATTAGATGGCTAGGTGGTACCTTCTATGTCACTTCTAGAGTCAGAAAAACCTAAGTTCAAATCCAAGGACAGATGCTTATTACGTAAGTGATACTAGACAAGTCACTCAATATTTATCTGCCTTAGTTTCCTCCATTATGAAATGGAAATACAATAGCACTTTTCTCACAGGGTTGTTGCGAGAATAAAATGAGATAATATTTGCAAAGGGCTCAGCCAAGAGCCTAGCACATAGTTGGAATTTAATATTAATCCCCCTTTCACTTTCTTCCTTAATTGACATGGAAAACTCCTTATATAAAACTCCATATATAAATATACTCTCTAAACTATAGTCATAGAGTCATTCATACACTCAGAAGTAACATAATTTGCCAGTGGTCACACAGATAGTATGTGTCAGAGTCAAGATGCAGCCAATTCTTCCTTCCTCCAAGGCTCATCTTCCCCTTAAAGATGTGAAATAGCTATATAGCCCCTGACCACCTATTTCACAGCATTTCTATGATAATCAGATTGCTGTGAGATATAAAGCAGATTACAAGCATAAAGGACGATATATGTGAATTATTCTCTCCTTCACAATTCCCTTTTTCCCAGAACCCTAGCTCTGACATTGCATGGTATATATAGAAGGGAACTGTGGGGTAACGGAAAGATTCTTGGCTGAAAACACATAGGACCTTGGGCAAATTAACCTTCCTATTAACCAATTGCTTTAATTATGAGTAAAAAAAAAGATTTTACAAAAAGATATGCCTTCTAACTATAAATCCTATGATACTTACTTGGCAGGATAAATGGAATTTTGGTAAAGCTAACATTTATTTGGGAACAAATAAGTAAACCTAATCAAGTTTAATATTCCTCTCCTAAGTATGAGTATTTACTAATAGCATCAAAAATTGCATTGTAAGTTTTTTGTTTTTGTTTTTAACTTTTACCCTTTGTCTTAGAATTGATACTAAGTATCAGTTCCAAAGTGGAAGAAAATTAGGGTTAACAAGACTTTCTCTCCACTGAGTCACCTAACTGCTCCAATGCATATGTTTTAAATAATATGAGAAAAAAGAAAAACTTTTTAAAGTACCCTGGAAGGCAAAATGGCATAGTAGAAAGGATAATGGATTTTGAATCCGAGTACTTGGGTTCAAACCCCAATTCTCCTATGTGAAAATGAGCAAATCACTTTTCCTTTCTGGATTTCAGTTTCTAGCTCTTTTAAATGAATGGGTTACACTAGATCCATGTTGGTGAAATTATGGCACGTGTGCCAGAGGGGGATGCTCCCCTCCCCCTCTCCACATGTGCCTGAGGACATTTCTTACATCACCCACCCCTCTGTCTAGCAGCCCACTAGGAATGCTTTCTCCCTCCCCTGTCAGGGGTAAGGCAAAGGTGTGGCATGAGGCTTGCAGTTTGGGCACTCAGTCTCTAAAAGTTTTTCCATCACTGGACTAGATGATTTCTAATGTTCTTCTTACTCTAAATCTTATGATCCCATGAAGTTCTTTAGAAGTATTTATAAGTGAACAAAGAATAGTCTAATTTTAAACCACTAATCTCATGAAAGTGGGACCCCTAAAGTTCCATAAGGATTGGGCAACATTTGTTTAACCTAGTTATTGTTCCTTAATATATTTGAAAACTCTGAAACTTTTATAAATTGTTGATATGAATTTTAATTGTTTAGAAGATTGAATAAAGTTGTAATGGCTGATGAGGTGGCTGTGTATGTCTGGAGAAAGGAGAGGGACAAAAATGCATACATGTGTACATAAAACTGCACATATTTTTGGGTTCAGTTATAATAAATTATGTGAAACATGATATTCTTTAAAATTCTTTGGCTTTTTAAAAATAATTTAAAGAGGTTTGAGTTTTCAGGAAGAAAGACACTTGAAAAATATAAGGTATTTTCCTTAGCATTATTATTAGTATTAATAACAATAATAATTACAATGTTTTTTACTTGACAGAATTTCCCTACTGAGAAATTCAAAGCCTATTAGTGACAGGTTGGTGAAATTGGCCCAGTTATTTATGTGTTTCTGTCTTAAACACAGCTTTCCTAAACACTGCTTTCAATATATGGAATAGGTCTCCAAGAACTTATGGAGACTGCAGCCAAGCCAAAGTCCCCTTTCCTGTCATTCAAAACAGTTCAATAGCTGAATCCAGAGCTGGAACCAGTCACAATGGGACACATATAGAAATTTAGTTTTCTAAAAGAACTAATATTCCTTCAGCAGTTATAGACAACTGAATTTATCAGATAATAATCAAGACTAGTTAAAATGGGAAGCTACCAGATTGCATGCTTCCTTCCCATTCATATTTAGGTTATATGGTCAAACTCAATCCAACTTCAGATTGTGTTGTCATTATTATTGGAGGAAAGAGAGATGCCAAGCCCAATATCCAAGTCTGGACCCCTTCCCACCTATTATAAATTCCACAATTATACATAGCAAATAGCACAGAAACTACTTTATCCACATCATGGCAAAACAGGAGTCAGAAGAATATATACCGCACAATACAGAATGAAGGAGCTCTCCCTTTGGGCTCAAGAAACTTAACTAAGAGAGAAAAAGTTCGTGATCTCACCCAAGGGAAAACTCCCTGAAGTCTCTAGAGTAGCAAGCTGGGGATAAATACATGAAAGAGATTGCCAGTTCTGCTCACACATTGCTAATGTTTTCCTTCCACAACCTCAAGCTCACTTGGCTTCTTTTCTTCTCTCTTGAAACTGGCAGCCAAATATACCTGAAATGACTTGAAGCTTAAAGAGTCCCAAGATATCTGAAGAAGGCTGGAGCTCTTCTGCTCTCTGGCCACCTTCTCCCTGTCTCTCATGAAGAGCAGGTTATGCTTATCCAGCAATGAGGAGAGAGTCCCATATAAATGGGCTTTACAACAGAAGTTACATTCTCTCACAACAGTTGTTACATTTTCTGTCTTCCTTCAGCTTATCCAAATCTTTTCCTCCCTGAAGGTAGAGGAGCTTTGCTTGAGGCTTAGAGAGGTTCATCTCCTTTTCTGACTTGTCTTGTTTAACTTTTTATTCCGTGGCCTTATATAACCTCTGGTACTTTATGGATAGAAGATCTCACTGATGTGGGAACTTTCACCAGACATGATCTTTTCTTTGTTATCCTGTGGGATTCAAATCTATTTCTTTCCATAAATACTAAAGAGTGGAGGGATATAATCTTTTTTAGGACTCCTGGATACTAGTGCAGCATGTGATTTATCCATTCTTCGACCTTGCTAGAGGAGGGATATAGTTTATTTTCTGGTCATACTTTGCTGTCATCATTGTATAGCTTTTTTTTTTTATATATAATGATGTGGCCTCTAATTATCTCCATTGTCGTTTGAGTGACCCACAGCTTTAATTTGTTGAAAATTGTGATAATCAATGAATCATAACCATAAAACATCATTCAAAGAATATACATGTATCTGAACTTATCATTGTGGACAAACTTGGTGTTTGAATTATCTGCCTGGATATGACCTTTGTATAACTCATTAGATAAATCTTATTGAGTTGTCTGAGTTTAAGTGACTTTTTTCAGGGTCACATAACTAGTTAGTGTCAGAGATGGGATATGAAACATCTTTCTGCTTCTAAGCACAACAGTCTATTCTCTATGTCAAATGGTGTTTAAAAGATGAGTTTTTGTTTCAGAGCACTCACATATCAACTGGATGTGTCATTGTCACAGGGACTTGTGCAGAGTAAATACTTAATAAGTATTTGTTGATTTTAAAGTGTTGTTTGAATTCTCCATCATCTACCCAGTATCACCCAACCTTCATTATAACTCAAGGACTGGGACTCTGTCTTTTCCTTCTTTTGGTGTAGTGGCTTATTATTAGAATATTAATTACTGGGCTATAAATAAATGTTTCTAAGTGTTTGAGATTTTCCCCTCTTTTCCTTATAAATAGTTTAAACTTTCTGCCCCCTTTTCTGGTTTTTCATGGTTGCTTTGACTTCCCTGTCATCATTGAATCTCTAAATGACTTAATCTAAAATCATGGGGTCCTAGTTTTTAGTACTCTCTGGGATTTTTAGAAATCAGACCATTTCTTCATTTTACAAAGGAGAAATTGAGCAAGCAAACCAAAATGATTTCTCAAGGTTGCAGCTAATTAGTGGTGAAATCAGAACCCAAATCCAGGTCTTCTTTCCTTTGGTCTTATAATATAGATTTCTTTTTTTCTGAATACTGCTGTTTCTAGACTTACTTGAGCCAGTAGTACTCTATTCTACCAGTCTGGCAGCTAATGCACTCTTTCCTTATCCTTCCTTCCTATCCTAGGGGTAATAAGATGTCAGTCTAGGGCCTGAAGCTGATAGCCTTGATAGTAAAGGCAAGGAAGATCCAGGTATTATACTAGAACAGACTCAAAAGAAATAATACTTTAGTTCATTATCTTTTGATGATTCAATTCTACTTTCATGCCTGGTTTCGTTCTTAGTAATTCATTTTCAGGTCTTCTTAGGAGCTTTTCCCAAAATTCTTTCTCATTTCTCTTTCCTTTGTTTCCTTGAGCTAGCTACAAAACTCAAATCCTTCTGTCACTGCTCTTGAAAAACCTCTCCAATAATAAACCAGGCTGCATTTTCCCGTTATCATTTACAGGGTGACATTTGCCCCAGAATCACAGAACCAAATGTCACCCGACTAAGAGTCGACAGACCTCAGTTTGATAAAGAGTTGCCTGTGTTACTCCCTGCAAGAGCTTGGATCAATCACATCCCTTCTTGGAGTCTCTTTTTCCTCACATAGAAAATGAAGGGATAGGTATTCTCTACACTCCCCTCTAACTCTTAACCCAAGGATTCCTTGACTTTAGAATCAGGGATGTTAAAGGCCATCTAGTCCAATGTCTATCTGAAGAGGAGCTCTAATTTTCTTTCTATCACTTAATCCTATTATTTTAGGAATTCATTCTAGGAAAAACCAGACAAATATTCTTTCTTTGTCCTATGGAAAAATAAATAAATAAAATGTAACCTCTCACTCTAAGCACAGTCAATTCTTTTTTTCTTGCCATCTCTTCCCTTCCATCTAATGCCCCACAAACCTTCATAGAACTATGCTAAACTCATTGGGTAGCTCAGGCAGTTTAATGACCTGGGGAGGGCATTAGGAACAAAATCAGCTTCACAGGCAGAAAAGAAAAACAGGTCCCAGGAGACACCCCTGAGAGGCCCTCTCCTTGTTACAACAGGAAGCAAGAGAGAACAACAAGGAACATGTTACAAACAAGAACATGTGTATGCATTTATTAACATTTCCAACGTGGATTTAATTTTCAGCAGGCATTCCCACCTACACAGAGCCCGATGTGTTTCATCTCACCTCTCGTTAAGTTGCTCAGGAGCCATCTTTTTAACAGGTCCTCTGGGGGAATCTTCAAACAGATTTCATAATCTCCCTAATAAATGGCTCTTTTTACAAAATGCTATTTACCTTGGCTCTACTAGTAGCCTTATTTGTAGTGTTAACCCCTTCCCTCATGCAACGTGTGAATGGCATGTCCCTTACCCACTCACCCCAGGGACCATCCATATTCCTTCTTGTTCCTTCAGAATCACATAACAATTAACAAGCAATTAACAAATGAAACATTTTGCTCAGAAATACAGAGAATGAGATGGAATAAATAAACCTATAAAATAATGAAACATATGAATATAGTAAATATAGACTTTTCCTACCAAATTCCATGTCTCCCCAAATAACACTAGATGTGGAGTCAAAAATAAAACTCTCTTAATTTCTGCTTCTGTGATTTGGGTAAGTCATGTTTCCAGAGAGGACACATGACTTCCCCACAAGGTTTATTTGACTACAAATCAAAAAAAGAGATATAGTGGATGACCTCTAAGGTTCTTTCCAACCAAAAATACTCTGCCATGGTCACATCCTTTATATTATGACACAACTCACTAAGGGCCAAGTTTCTTCATCTATAACATGAAGGGTTCAACTCTATGGGTTTTTAGGTTGCTTTTGACTCTAAAGCTATACATCTATTATTTTAGCATCCCCTATTCTTCAAGAGATTAAGAAGATAGGTTGTTTTAAGCCTAACAACAAAAACCTAATTTTGTCATGAAAAAACACTTTACCAGACATTCTGCATGTGATTGCAAGTTCCACATTTTGCTACTTATATAATCATGGTCATGCAAGTCATTTAACCTCTAAGGCTAAATTTGTTCATCTATAAGTAAGAACAATAATTTATTGTTCAGTCATTTCCATTGGGTCTGATTCTTCAGGTCCCCATTTGGGATTTTCTTATCAAAGATACTAGAGTGGAGTGCCATTTCCCAATTCAGCTCATTTTACAGAGGAGGAAATTGAGGCAAATATTATTAAGTGAATTGCCCAGGGTCACATAGCCAGTAAGTATCTGTGAACAAAATTAAACTTGATTCTTCCTGATTTGAGATCTGGAGCTCTATCTACTGTTCCACCTAGCTACCCTAGCAATAATGATAGTTGCATATTATAGTACTTCATCTTCATAACACTGAGTTATTAGCAGCAGTTTCAATTATGGTTTTCTCCTTTTGTTGAATAAGACATGGAAGTATACAATTCATTTAAATCTTTTTTTTTTTACCTAAAAGGTGACTTGCTGTGATACTTTAAGTATTTGTAATTTTATCAGTATGGATTCTTGCTCTGTTGACACAAATCAAAAAGTTAATCACATGGCTTTCATGAATTGTGGTAGAGGAAAGATTAATTATTTGGTGGCTAACAGTGATGAATTCAAAATGCTTTAAAAAGAAAAAAAGAATATTTGGGTCCTTAAGGAGATAAGTTTTACTTACCATAGTAGTTTCTAAAGTGAGGGTTGTACCTGGTGCATAATAAATGCTTACTGAATAAAGAAAAAATAAAAACAAAAACAAATCTAAGGGAAATGCATCTTGGTTCCAAAGGTTTTGTGGTAAATCAGGTGGAAATGTTACTCCATCTCATCCTTTCTCCTATCATAGCAAGTGGTGGACTTGTCTCTATCACAACTGTATCACTCATAAACATTTTTCCACTCTACACAGTTCACTTTGGGGGTCCTCGGGGCATATGGCCATCAAGGCACTTTTTATCTAACCCTAACTAAATAAGCTCATAAAAGACAGGAAAAAATTCACCATGCTCCCCCCCTTTCTCCTCCTTTCACATCCTGAGTCATCTCCACCCAATCCCTTTGGCCCTCTGCATCCTATTGTGGCTTTAATATGCATACATCAGATATTAGCTGTTGTCTACTGAAATAGCCAGTGGATAAGACATCTCTCTCTCTCTCTTTCTCTCTCTCTCTCTCTCTCTCTCTCTCTCTCTCTCTCTCTCTCTCATCTCTCTCACTTTATCTCTCCCTCTTTATCCCTCTCTCTCTCTTTATCTCTCTCTTCATATCTCTCTCTCTCTTTAATCTCTCTCACTTTATCTCTCCCTCTTTATCCCCCTCTCTCTCTTTATCTCTCTCTCTTTCTCTTTCCCCATTCATCATACAGCCTCAGCTCAAGTTCAGGCTTTTATCATTTCTTGCCTGGTCAATGGTTTCCTAACTGATTTCCCTGCTTCAAGTCCTTCCCCACTCCAATCCATTCCCCACGTTAATGTTAAAACAATTTTGCTAAAAATGTGGATCTGAGCACATCATTTCCCTACTTGATAAACACTAATGCCTCTCTATGACTCTAGTACCACATTGATAGATATAGATATAATCTTTATCTCATCCTCTAGAGTTTTTTACACGTTTTACAATGTCCATAAATATTAGCATAGTAGCATATGTATATTTATGTCAATAAGTATACAAATGTTTGCCTCCCCTAAAATAATACACTGATCGAGATCTATGATTAAAAAGTAGATAGCAGTAATCTAAAGGACTCTCTTTAAAGAAGAGTTAATCTAGGGTTCTTCTGAGTTCAAACTCTGATTAGAGTATAAGGTCCTTGAGAGCAAGGACAGCCTCAATTTTTTATCACAGTGTTTGGATTATTAGCACTTAAAAATGCTGTTATATTCCTTCATTCATCCAAACCCTTATTATGATATTTAGAAGCTATGTGGCCATGAATGGGTCATTTCCCATCACTTGTCCTTAGTTTCCTTATCTATTAAATTAAGATAATAATACTTGTGCTTCCTATCCCAAAGAATAGTTAGGAGGAAAATGATTTTTGAACCTTAACACATTATAGAAATGTCATCTACTACAACTGATTATCTGATAATTTTGGACAAATCAGGTATTCCTGTATATTGCATTTTTCATACACAATGAGTTTGATAACAAAACTACTTTTCATCCCATTTTGTAGATGAGTCCAGAGTGAGGGAAAGTGACTTATACAAGTACACAGTAAGTTGTTTGCAGAATAAGAACCAAACCCAGGTCTCTTGACTCTCTGTATCCTCTCCTGTCTGGACTCTGTGATGTCTCTGATGTAATTAGCTGCGTGCATCTAGGTCAGCAAAGCTGTTCATACTGCATTGGCAATGTAGGATACTCAATAAGTGGCTTGTGAGTCTTAGTACTTAAAGGGAAAAATGCACAGTTAGGAGAATGTCCTCCCATCCATCTTTTAGAAGCTCTACTTTGCCGAATGCTTAAAGAAGGAAAATAAATTGTTCCAACATAATCACAGGAGAAATAAATTCTGCAGCAATCATGCTCTTTACTGCTTTTAGGACAGCAAAAAAAAAAAAAACCTGGAGGTGGAGTAAGGAAAGAGAGGAGGAAAGTAGGAAGGGAAGGAGAAAAAGAGAAAGAGATCTTTTTTTTAAGTAAAAAAATAAAAGGTGTAGTCCTAGATCTGCCATTAAATATCAATGTGACCTTATTATGTGACTTCTTAGTGAGGCTCAGTTTCCTCATCTGTAAAATTAAAGTGTTAGACTATGTTTCTTAGGGTTTATTCAAGGTCTGGCAATGTTCTAATATAATGAGTTCTATAGTTCCATTTAACTTTTATATATATATTTGAGGATCTCTTCCAGTTTTACCAGGTCTGAGCCAAGCCCAGCTGGGATCAGTCCCTGCAACAGTGGAAAGAGGCTAGAATGCCCCAACACCTGTGTTCGGAGCCAAGGCCAGCCTCCCAGCCAGTCAACCCAGGGGACTGAGCATGCCCAAGGAGAGGCCTCCACATGCCATCTTTGGCATATGTGCCATAAGTTAGCTATCATGGATCTATAGAGTGGAAAATGTTGGCTAAGATTGCTGAGTGATAGGTTGTTAACTAGTTCAATGGGCCTGAAGTCAAGACCTGATTTCTTCAAATATCTATTAGTTGTGTGATGATGGGCAAGTCACTTAAGCCTGCCTCCATTTCTTTATCTGTAAAAGGACTTGCAGGAGGAAATATCTTTGCCAAGAAAACCTCAAATAGAGTCACAAAGAGTTGGACTGACAACAACAATAATAAAAAAAAATAAAGTAAAAGGAGAATCTAAAAGTAACAGTGGGGAGGAAGGGGTATGCTGATTTCTCTCTTGTACCTGTGTTCTGTGGGTTGTGAATAAAAGTGTAGCCAGTGTTGGAGAAAATATCCAGAAATGTAATGTCATCAGTAGTGAGCTAAATCTAAGTGAAGTAAGGAGTAGGATATGAAAGAAGATGATTCAGAATGAAGGGATATTTTTCACCCTGGAAAAGGAATTCCAGGGCACATTAGAAGGAGTAAGCAAAATTTGAGTGGGATATGGAGAAAGTAGGTTTGAAGAAGATAAAAATGAGAGAACTGGGGGTGGGTTAGGAATAGTTTGCTATTCTGTAGCTGATGATTAAATGATCTAGAGATACAGTGAAAAAGAAGTCAAACTGGGGCAGTAGTGCATGGCAAATGAAAAATAACAAATAATGCTCACAATGTACAATGCAAGATTATTGTAAGAAAACAGCCTGGGAGTATAAGGAAGAGACTTATTCCACATGATTTCATCTCAAGGCATATTTAGCTTTAGACCTTCCTCCATTTAAACAAAAGAAAACAACATACCTCATTATCTATGAAGCAGCTATGAGATAAAATATGTTGAACTTGGAACTTGGAATCCATAGTTTCTAACTCAACTCTGCCACTTAAGGTCTGGGTAACCTTGGGCAACATATTTATGTCCCTTCCTCAGAAGGTTCATCTCAAAAACACACTATATACTACCTATATATTAGCATGGCTTTCTTCACAGAGAAAAATAACATGTCACAGTAGAGAGAGAGTCTGACCTAGAATAAAGAAGACCTGGGTTCAAGGCTGATGTTCCCTTCCACATACTGTCTGTGTGAACCTGGGGAAGCCAATCAACTTCTCAGGACACTGGGAGACATTCAAATACTGTAATTTGAAGACACCATCCTACACTGGTAGAAGAAGTTTCCTCTTCTTGAGAATTCCTTATATTTGTGAAATCATAGGTCCGGACTACTTCTACCCCAGAATTGTGAGGTAAACATTTTGTAAAACTAAAATAAATCGTAGTGTATGTTTAAGTTTTAGATTAAAATGCTGTTTTAGCTTGAAACTGCATTAAGACCTTTGGGACAACCTCTATGGGTTATTTGTGTTATACTGAGATTCAATGCCATTGACATTATAAAATCTTCTGAATTTAAAAAAAAAAAGCCCAGATCTCTGTTGTCCCTTTTGTTTTTATAGAAGTGGAAGAAGCAAAAGGAAATAATCAGACCTGTTGCCATATTAAAAAATAAACTGTTTAAAGAAAAAAAATCTATCACTTTCACTAATCAAAGCAAAGTTAGATCTGGAAACAATATTTTCCTAAATAAACACATGAAAAGTTCCTTCAACTGCTGCTTCTGGCTGTTTTCAGATCTTTCCAGCTCACTTTGCACTGACTATCAAATGGACTATTCAAAGATTAGATGGTAATTAAACTCCTACTTCTAATGGATAAAACAAATTACTAACTGTAGGTCTTCATTTTCTTATAATGCAAACTCTTGAAGCCTAGTGCATGACCACCTTTTCATGCTGGTACTCATTGTGAATAACTATAAGTGCCTTATTCTAAGCTTTATATGTTATTCATGGTCCAACCATGCCCCCTATCCTAAATCTCTGGACTCACATGGACTGAATACCCAAAGTCTCATTATTTCTTTATCCCATTTCCTTTATCTGTAGTTATTCCAGGAAGACCTCTAATTATACTTAATTTGGCTTTTGTTATTTTCCCCCCAAATATGAGTAACATCATCTCAGTTCCCCTTCAGACACTCAAAGTAACAATGGATATGAATACTTATGGTGACCTTCATTTTACCCCATAGAAAATATGGTTGTTTAATTGATTAGGGTTACCCAACTCTTCATGACCTTATTTGAGGCTTTCTTGGCAATGATACCAGAGTGGCTCACCATTTTCTTCTCCAGATTACATGAGGAAACTGAGTCAAAAAGGGTTAAGTAACTTGCTCAAGGTCACACTGCTAGGTTCTGAAGTCTGATGATTATTTTTCAGGTCCTTTTCCTAATTCCAAGACCAGTGCTCTGACTGTCAACTAGTTGTTCATAGAAAATATAGAATATACAAAGGACTCATAAGAGCCCATAAACAGATAAACATAAAGAACTCAAATAGACTATCATATCCCCCAAGAAGGAAGCCAAACTTGGGTTTTCCCCACAATAATACTTAAACATCTAATCTAATGGAATCCTAAGCAGTCCTTCCCATGTTTATGTCAACCTGGGTTTTGAATATGCTTTGGAGCTGCGGGATAAGTAGTCTCCTTCTCATGGCTTCTGCAGCTGTCTGAATGGCTCAGTGACTTTGTTCTACAAGTTGGATGCTCTTCAGGAATGATACGGGTGATTTTCTTCTTTGCTAATGAGCACAATGCATTGGGAAATGCCATTTTCTCTCTCAAAAGTCTGTTTCCTGAATTCATGAACTGTGAAAATCTTGAAATTGGGGTTACTCACAAGGCAAATCCCAAAGTCAGTGTTGGCCAGGAATCTCCTTACCTAGAAATAGTTAGGTTGTACTGTAGATAGAATATTGGACTCAGAGTCAGAAAGAATTGAATTCAAATTCTTTCTCATATACTAGCTATGTGATACTGATAAGTAAATTAAACACTCTCAGCCTCAGTTTCCCATTCTGTAATATAGAAATAATAATTGCATCTACTTCACAGGGTTGATGTGAGGATCAGATGTAATAATCCGTGAAGAACTTTGTAAAAGTCAGTTCTTTGTAAGTGCTAGCTATAATTATTATTAGATTTCAGGGTCAGACTACATAAGCGGTTCAACCAGTCTATGTAGTACTCATTTCCTGTCTTTGGACAAAGGATGCACATGCATTCCTAATATTTCACAAGGAGATTTATTTATTCATGCCTTGGTGGTTGCACTCTCTTGGATTGGCAAATCCAGTCTCCTAGTCTCCCTATTATAAGTACCTGCATCTTGGTCTCAAAGCAGTCATTTACATTTCCTGGAGGCAGAAGATTTTCAATGTTCAGGTTCACTCAGCCCCAAAATGCAGATCTGTTCTACTGAGTGCTACATTGTCTGTCTTCTGAACAGGGAACACAAACAGGAAACCACTCCACTTTGGGGGAAAAAAAAAAAAAGATGAAGTTGGTTCGTCTGAACACTCATGGATTAATGACCATTAAAATGGGATGTGGGAATGGCCAAGAAGTACATGAGATGATACACAGGCATACGAGAAGAAAATGTTAGAATGAAGAGAAGCAGTATTACTACTTTTCAAAATACTTCTGATACTTATTTGTCTCATTGCTTCTGCTAAACCTTCCTCTGAATGTGTCCATTGGAGTTGGGTGGGACAGTAAACTAAATGTATTCCCTCTCAGGCATTCATTCATTCCCTGCATGGTCTCTATCCCTCTTTTGGTTACCTCCACCACATCAGCAGCACACATCAAAATAAGTTGTCTGATCCAGTTTATTAATTTTAATAGCATGATTAAATAAAATATAAAAGTATATTTTAAATATTGATTTAATCCACATCTCATACTTTAAATTATATAATTTTACATAATTTTAAATTATATAATTTTTATAATTTTCATGAAATCTTAGCATAGTAGAATATATAATTAATAAATACAGATATATGTAATACAATGTACTTGAATATGAAGATATATGTATATATATGCATACATACATGTGTGTATGCATAGAAAGAAGTTGGAAGAATATTAGGTATAGAAAAGAAAATAACCAAATAATCAGGGATATTAGAGAATGAGGTAATGAAACTATGTCAGAAATAACCAAGTATGGGACAATTTTTCTACCAGAATGAGATTTTACACAAAAATTATAAGATCTATTGACAGAAGACAAATACAACTGCCAGAACTGCAGCTAGAGGTATAATTTCATTGGTACAGGGAGTATAAAAGAAAATGCCCCTCTCAGTGAAAGTTACCAGTTTTAAGATGGTTGTCTGGAGACGAGTTGTTTGCCAAAATTGTGGAACCAGATTAAAATGCAATTGGGAAATGTTTAGCAGAACACATGAAAATACATAGCAATATAGATATTAATTTGAGGTTTTCTAAGTCAGTATATAAAACACCGGATGTCTTGCTATTTGTGTTTGACCCTACTGACTTAGAGCACTAAGAATTTAAGTGACTTGCCAGATGCCAAGCTCATGTGTCTAAAGGGTGGTTCCAATTCTCCTTCCAGGCTGTCTATGGTACATTCATCCCCATCATCCCAAAGCTGTTTGTGGTGAAGAAGAGTGGAGAAAAACGAAGGAGTAGAGGCTTTGCAGCTGATATATAGACATCCTACAGTTGTCTATAGTTATTATGAGAATTTATTTTTCAAATAGTGTATTAATTCCTACATATTAGAGAGAATTATTGTGTATTCCTGTGTTTGGATTTGGGTCAGAGATACTATATAGACTGCTGCTTTTTAAAATTTTCTTTGTCCTTGGGAATCCCCAGAAATGTCTTCCTTTTAACAGAATTTGCTTAATAGATGAAGGGGAGAAAGGTCCTTTTCTGCTACATGAGACCTGACAATTGGTTGGGAATGGCAGAGATAGACAGGTTGATGGACCAACACCTAATTAGCTATCTCCAATTAAAGATGTCTTGGGATGAAGGAGTCCACAGACTTCACTAGATTGCCAAAGGAATCTATAATAGACACATAAAAAAGGTAAGAACTCTTGGCTTAGAAGATCTCTTGATTTAGGGAGCCTGGGGAGAATAAGGATGAGGGTACAGATATTCACTGCCTTTGTAAGTAGCCACCAAGTGAACACAGGATCCTATTATTCTCCCCATCAAGCTGCAGTCATTCAAAGATCCTGGCCAAAGTAGTACATCTGAATGACACAGCTCTGAGACACAAGTCGTCTCTGTATGGTAAAAAAGCACAGACTTGAGAGGTCACCAGCTGATCCAGATGCAGAGTGTCAGAGTATGAATGTGAGTGTATCTGTAACATGCCATGTGTGCCTCACATGGTTGTTGTAGGGAGAGGCATTTTGTAAACCTTAAAACCCTATCCTTCCTTCCTTCCTTCCTTCCTTCCTTCCTTCCTTCCTTCCTTCCTTCCTTCCTTCCTTCCTTCCTTCCTTCCTTCCTTCCTT
>NC_058131.1:326267200-326296303 GCF_016433145.1 Gracilinanus agilis | reverse complement strand
TCTCTCTCTCTCTCTCTCTCTCTCTCTCTCTCTCTCTCTCTCTCTCTCTCTCTCCATCATGCTATTGGTGGGGAAGGACATGAGGGAGACGGAGAAACATTTGATATGGACTTTGAATCCATGAATTTGAATCCCAATACTGTCATTTATTACTTGTGTGACCTTAGTGAAGTCACTTTCCCCCTTTTTCTCATCCGTATAGTAAGACATTCGATTAATTAGGCTCTTATATCCTTTCGAAGTCTAATCCTTCTAATTTAATACACTAGGTGAATAGATCCCTACTCAGATTGAGTGGATGACATTCTGTACTAGAGATAATCTAATTCCTGAATCAGTGGATATGTAAGGATTTAGCCATAGGACACTTATTTAGTTTATTTTGGAACACTTGTGCTAGGACTAGGAGAGATACAAATAAACTAAGTCTATCTGTTTACACACATAAATAAAATCATAAATACATATGCATATATGTATATAGACATATATATACATACATACATCCTGACATACAGGAGCACACAATCTAGTGGGGATAATTTAAAAAATTACAACAATTAAAAAAGTTAGGTGCCATGAGGGCACAGGAAGTCCAGAGTTGTATGAGTGGTTTGAAATACATTTAACTACCATCAAGGTGAAGAATAGAAAAAGAAAATATCCTAACCTAGTTAGATTGGATTGGTTATAAAGATACTCAAGATCAAATATTTAGGACTGAAAATGACCTTAGAGATTGCTCAGTTTTATAGATTATACAATCATGCTACCTCAGTTATGTAAAACAGAAGAGGTTGGTGGGGTCTTGAGATTCCTACTCAGGCTTACTCTAGCTGTCGTGTTTGAGTGTTCACCATTTTTTAAGGGACAGGAGAGGTAGGGTGCCCTTTTTCCGCCCTTCACTTAAAGTCTCACAGAGAATTTCCCATCGATCACCACATCTTCTGGAGAACAAAGAGGAAGGCAAAAAAGAGTGGAATGTGCAACTGATGCTGACTCAATGTTTAATCCTTCTGGTACAGCTTTGACTTCCCTCATCATCTTTCCCAATAGAGAGATATGGGAAACCCAATAAGAAACCATCTAGAGGAGTCCACCAGAAAGTACTAGGGCAGGGGCAGCTAGGAGGTTCAGTGGATTGAGAATCAGGCCTAGATACGGGATGTCCCAGGTTCAAATCTAGCCTTAGACACGTCCTAGTTGTGGGACCTTGGACAAGTCACTTAACCCCCACTAACTCTTATCATTTTTCTGCTTTGGTCAATACACAGAATTGATTCTAAGACAGAAGGTAAGGTTTCCAAAAATTAATAAAAAAAGAAAGGAAGGGCTAGGGCATTTGTCAGAAGGATCTGAAGTCCAAGGAAAGAAGATGTGACATGCTCCCTGTCTGTGGACTTATCTCCAGGGAGACTTAATTGTTTGGGGTGAGGGGAGGAATTTTCCTAATCACTTTCATTGTACTCTCATAGAATTTAGGAAGTCAAAGTCATTTCCAGATCATGATGAGATATCAGTGAAAGGCTTTTTATTATACTATAAACATGAAAAAGCCCTCCAAGCCATTGGGTCAATCAATCAATATATCAATCAATATACAAGCATTTAATAGGTATCTCTTTTACACCAGGCATTGTGCTAGATTTTGGGAATTCAGGGACAATGAATTTAACAATCCTTTCTCTCAATAAGTTTGTTCTTTATTCTTTCATAAAACATGCATTTCATACCTGATATTTTCAAGTTATTATGCTAGGGACTGGTGATTCACTTTTTTAAGAAGCTGTAATCAATAAATATTAGCTAATGCCACCCCCTCCATGTGTCAGGCACATTGCTACAGAGTTAAAAAGGCTAAAGAGGGAACCAAGGCAGAGTGTTACAGAGAAATTTGAAGAGTAAGAAAATACTTTCATTGGGAAGGAAAATGGAGGGGACAGGGAGGGAGGTAGCAAAAATCAGTAAAAACTCCAGGGTTTTTAAGTGGTACTTGAATTGAGTCTTAAAAGCAGAGATGAAAAAGGAATGCATGCCAGTGATGGAGGCTGACCTTCACAAATGCCTGGAAAGCCAGATATAGTAATAGGAAGAGGTGGAAAGGGAAAGAACAATGAATTTGGAGTCACTGGAACTAGCTTTGGTCCTGGATTGCTTCTAAACCTCTTTGGGCCTAATTTCATCACATCTAAAAGGAATGAATCTCCAAGATCACTTGGACCTCTAAATATATAATCCTATATTCAGGGAACAACTAGTAGTCCAATATGGCTAAAATGAATAGAAAGGAAGAATGTTAAACAAAATAGATCAGAACATGATAATAGATGACTTTTAATGCCATCCTAAGGAGTTTATAATTTAAATATAAATACATATAAATGGAGAGAGTATCTACTCTAGTTTTCCCGATTAGCTATTTGAGCAAGCACAAATTCAAACAGCCCACTTTATCTAGTCAGCTCCCAGTCTATCATTTTTCACATCCAATTCAGTTATACGCCTTTGACCATCTTCTTTCTATCATACATATACCTCTATGCCTTTCTTCCACTTCTTTTTTAAGGAACCTTAACCAAGACATTACTATTGTTTCTGTAAAGGATGCATCAGTTACATCTCCTATATCTCCATTCATTATCATTATCATCCACAAATGTTAATTGTTCTTTGTATGCCAAGTTCTGGGGAAAAAGCTAAGGATCAGAAGAAAGGCAAATGTCACCATCCTTGCAATTTTCCAGACCAAAACACTCTTCTATGGTCACAATCTCACCAAGTTCTGTCTCTTCTAATTAAAAGGCACCCCCACCCCTTGAAAGCATCTCACTTTTACACTGGAAACCCCATAATATAGCATAGTGTTTGTCATACACTTAACACAATAAATGTTCTTGAATTCAGGCACTAGAGATTATAGATCTGTGGGATCATCAGGTAACTCTCCATAATTAATAATTCATTTTGTTAAATGCTAAGTTTGAATGACTTATTTTTAGTTTTTTTGAATGAAAGGTACCCGTTGGCCAATTGTTTTTTATGTTGTGCAATCTCATCCAATAAGATTTTAGTTAAGAACTGTAGACCTAGGTCATTAAATAAAGATGGATAGCTATCAAGGTTTTACATCCAGCTTCCTGTTCTAACTGGTAAAAACTTGTTCGTTTCCTTCTTCCTGCTCCCAAGGACAAAAAGAAAGGATTGATTTTAGAATCCAAGTAAAATTCATGTTTGGGGTTTATCAATCCTGACCCACCTCTAACTTTTTTTTTATTCCCCCACATCTCTTTTAATTCCATTCTCTCTACTGATCTTTTCTCAGATGACCTTACATTTCAGTTCTCATCTACTGGTCCCATCAACCCTAACTTTGTATCTGTTATAACTCAGGTAATTGCTTTTAGATGGGTATAATTAAGAAGCCATTAGTGTAAAGTTTCATTTCAGTTTACGCCTTGGTCTCCATTTGAGCAGAGAAATATGAAATTAAGGTATTAGCTCCTTTCAGAGATATGAGTCACGAGCTAATAAGTTTCAAGAGCAGTTTCTCAGCTGTAATGATTGTACTTTTCTCTCTTTTGAAATCTTCTCTCCTGAATTCTCACACTGGGAACATTCTAAAAGAAGGAGAAACAAAACCACAGGGGGTAAAAAGAATTGTGTCCATGATTTCTGCCATGGAAATTGATGCCATACCTGGGGCAAGGTAGTGTGGGGGTGGTAAGGAAGCAAAGTCCAAATGAAAAGACTTGAAAGGGTTGGAAGGGAACTATATAATGATCTCTTCTCATACCTTCATTTTAGCGATGAGCCAACTAAGGTCAAAGGAGGTGACATGACTTATTCAGGCTCACACAAGTAGGAAGGGGCAGAGTCTATATTTGAGTTCACGTCTTATAAGTATAAACATTCTACATAGCACCTATTCCTGCTGACTTATATTTAAGGGCATGTAAGGTGCAAAAGTAGAATGTCTGCAATTTCTTTATCCGTAAAATATCATGGTCCAGAGTAGCCATGGAGAATGAATGTATTTTCTTGTAATCTGTTTATTTACACTTATCAATAGGTACATATGTAAAACTTAAGAAAGGCATTTCAATTCACTGTGCCTCAGTGTTCTTATTGAGAATAACATGGATTTTCAGATAAAGAAATCAAAACTATCAATAAGCACATGAGAAAGTGTTCTAAATCTCTAATAATTAGAGAAATGCAAATCAAAACAACTCTGAGGTATCACCTCACACCTAGCAGATTGGCTAAAATATAGCAGGTGAGAGTAATAAATGTTGGAGGGGACGTGGCAAAGTTGGGACATTAATGCATTGCTGGTGGAGTTGTGAATTGATCCAACCATTCTGGATGGCAATTTGGAACTATGGCCAAAGAGCTCTAAAAGCCTGCCTGCCCTTTGATCCAGACATACCATTGCTGGGTTTGTACCCCAAAGAGATAATAGATAAACAGAATTGTATGAAAATATTTATAGCCGGGCTTTTGGTGGTGGCAAAAAACTGGAAAGCAAGGGTATGGCCTTCAATTAGGGAATGGCTGAACAAATTGTGGTATATGCTGGTGATGGAATACTATTGAGCTCAAAGAAATAATAAACTGGAGGAATTCCATGTGAACTGGAAAGACCTCCAGGAATTGATGCAGAGTGAAAGGAGCAAAGCCAGAAGAACAATGTAAACATAGGTTAATACACTGTGGTAAAATCGAATGTAATGGACTTCTGTACTAGCAGCAGTGCAATGACCCAGGACAATTCTGAGAGATTTATGGAAAAGAACGCTACCCACATTCAGAGGAAGAACTGCAGAAGTGGAAACACAGAAGAAAAACAACTGCTTGAACAAACACATGGTTGATGCAGGCATGGTTGGGGATGTAGATGCTAAACGACCACACCAATGCAACTATCAATAATATGGAAATAAGTCTTGATCAATGACACATGTTAAAACCATTGGAAATGTGCATAGGCTATGGCGGAGGGAGGGTGGAAGGGGAAAGTAAAAACATGAATCATGTAACCATGGGAAATTTTTCTAAAAAATAAAATATTAAAAAAAAAAGAGTAACATGGCACAATGGAATATACCCCTTTGATTTTGATTCAGAAGACTTAGGTCCAAATCCTACATTGGTCACTTACTAGCTAGGTGACCTTGAGTAAATCATTATCCTTCCTGTGCCTCATGCCCATCTTTAAAATGAGAGGATTGAGAGAATTTGGGGAAGTTGTCAGCTTAGCCAAAGCAAATCTTAAAACCTTCACATCCTTACACACCAAGATAGAAAACAATGCGCTTCGAGAAGAAAGAGACCAAATCTAAGAATGGGACAGAGCAAGGGGAACCCTATTGCTGCACAACTAAAGAGGTACAACAAGGAAAAGGCTTCAATTCTTGAACTGTCCGATCTGAGTGAATAGAAGGGGAATCCCAGGATGCCTCCCTCACGTCCTGTGCGGAGTCTCCAGAGGCCCCTGATATCTCAGGGCCAGCAGGCTCACAAGCTGAGAGAGAGGGCCTTGCTGGCACCGGACTCGGAGTTGAACACAGGCACTGGAGAGGTGACTAAAGGAGAAACTCAGAGAAACACAGCAAAAATGCCTGGAAGTTGGTGGCTTAGAGAGAGCCAAACCCTCAGACCGCAGACCATTTGGCTTCCTCACACCAAGATAGAGAACAAAGGGCTTCAAGAGGAAAGAAAACACAAGGACAGTGGTGCAGGGGCACCCCACTGCTGGACATCTCAGCTCAGCAAAAATTCTCCTTCTTGTCCTCCCACATTTTTTTTCTCCTCTCAAGGTAAAAAGAGAGGATTGAACTAGATAAATTCTGAGGAGCCTCATAGCTTGAATATAAGCTCTTTACTAACTGCTAACTTACACGTCTATATTTTGTTGTATACTTGCAAAGCACTGAATATATATTATATTGGAAACCTCTTTTACTTACCTTTATAATGTTAGTCAATCTATTTCCTCTCTCTGGGCTTCAGCTTCTTAATATGTAAAATTTTCAAATATTACAATCGATATTTTCTATGGATTCTTCCAGCTCAAAACATAATGACCTTAAATCTTTTTTTCATTTAATTCTCCCAATAGAGCACTAGGCTTAGTGTCAAGAAGAACTGGGTTCAAAATTTTCCTCAGACGCTTAGTAGCTCTTTGACCTTGGGGAAGTGACCATTACTCTGAGACTTAGTGTCTTCATCTATAAAATGAGGAGGTTGGAATCAGTGGCATCTAAGTTCCCTTCCAAGTCAAAATTTATGATCTTATCATTTGTAAAGTAGGGATAATAATAACACATCTCACAGGTATATTTTATTAAGTAATTGTATAGCTACATGGCACAGTGGATAGAGTGCCAGGCCCAAAGTCAGAAATTTGTAACTTCTTAAATTCACATTTGTTCTCAGACAATTACTAGATGTGTGACCTTAGTCAAGTCATTAACTCTGTTTGCCTCAGTTTCCTCATTTGTAAAATGAGCTGGAGAAGGAAATGGCAAATCATTCCAGTATCTTTGCCAAGCAAACCCCAAATGTGTCATGAAGAGTCAGACACAACTAAATAACAACAACAAAGGGTTATTTTGAAGATCAAACAAAATAGTGTTTCTGCAATACTTTACAAATCTTAAAATATTGTATAAATGCCTAAAATTAAATCCAGTCATTTGTCAGTTTATAATCATGTATTTAGTACTCAAAGATTAATAGTCAACTAATAGTCACAGCAAAGCTAAAGATGAGACTTTTGTCTCTTCATAGTCACTTCAAGATGAGATAAGTCAGGGAAGTCTTCATGGAGAAAATAAGATTTGAACATGTTTTTAAAATATTGATAATGTCAATATTCCCCCAAATGATTAGCTACTTATATGAGCAGACCATTAGATTTAGAGATGGAAAGTGACTTTGGAGATTCAGGGCCCTGAGACAGTGAAGTCACTTGCTTAAACCTCAGTCATGTAGTAAGTAGAGGAATTGGGATTCAAACCCAAGTCCTCTGAGATCTGACCCAGTGCCCTTTCTACTACATTATACTATCTACCTGTCCTGGACTACATTCCACTCTCAACCTGGTAAGACACTGTTTTTGCTATTTATTATCAGAATTGTTAAGCTAGTTTTTGGGTTCTAAAGTTATTAGTCAGGGATTGGCAAAAGGAAAGTTAGGTAGGCAAGGTGATTTTGTATCTAAGGAACCAAAAAAGGCTGCACTATGTATCCTAGTCACCAATTCAGTTCTTTCAGTTGACAGACACACAAAGTCTATAGGGCCATATTAGTGACAGGATCATAAACATAGTCAATGAAGGCTTAAAGAAGAAAAAAAGGAGGGGAAAGAAAGAAAAAGACCCAAAAATGCTTAAAATGTCAAAAAGTTCTTTATCATCAATAATTCAGCATAGTAATGTTCCCATATGAATAGAAAATGCCAGGCAATCAGAGGCCATATGTCTTTAACTTAAATCCACACAACAGGCATGCATGTTTAATTAAGAAGTATTGCTGAAAGGTTTTTGTGAATTTTTTTTGGCATCAGGTATTCTTTGTCTCCATACCTATTTTTTCTATGCTTTCTCCCCAGTTTCTGAGTTGTCTGTGCCTTTGGCCATACCAGATAAAAAGGAATTAAATGATTGCTGAGTATTAAACCCTCTGGGAGTACTCCCTCAACCCTCACTGGAATTAGAGGCTTAGACTCACCAAACAATGGCTGACTACTACTTCTCAAAGTTCTAGAAGTAAAACTGAAAAGTCCTTCTCAAGACCATGTATATCCTAAACACCCATCAGTGTGGTCCCCATTAACAATAAGATAGATGGGCTTAATTAGCTTTTAGAAAAGGAATTTACTAAGAAACTATAACAAGGACAATCGGTAAAAAAATATCCACCCCTCCCAAACTTAGGGCATAATTTAAAATCAATAAGCACAGGCTCCTTGTCTCAGTGAGTGGCCACAAACTTAGAGTATAATTATATTGAGGCACCATCATAAAGTACAGTAATGATAAAGTTATTTCTCCTGGATCCAATAGCTCTTTTCTCTGTTGGACAGCGCTGTTCTCTGATAAGATACTGCCAATGACATCATTCAGCTTTGACTGACAATGAAATCTTTGGCAAGACCTCTGGATCTTCTAAACCTATGGGATCATCTTGGTACTTTTACTTGAAAATAGTTATCTGAAATAAGAAAAGAAAAAACTTAGATATAGAATTGACCATATACCTTTAGGTTCTTTTGGCCATATATAAGATGGAGTAGCCAACCTTCTCCCACACAATATTCTTCTTATTGACAAAATCTTCTGGGAAAACTCTAAAATATAATGGCAGAAATTAGGCAGAAATCATTACCTCATGCCATATACCAAAGTAAAGTAAAAAAGGATGCATGGTTTAGAAATAAAGGGTGTAGGGCAGATAGGTGACTCAGTAGATTGAAAGCCAGGATGGAGCTGGAAGGTACTAGGTTCAAATATGGGCTCAGATACTTCCTAGCTGTGTAAACCTGGGTAAGTCATTTAATCCCCATTGCCTAGTGGCCTTTACTGCTCTTTTGACTTGGAACCAATATTGATTCTAAGACTGAAGATAAGGGTTTTAAAAAAGAGAAATAAAAGGAGATACCATAAACAAATTAGGGGAGAACAAAATAGTTTACCTATCAGACCTTGGGATAAGGGAAGAATTTGGGTCAAAATAAGACATAGAGAATATTTTGAAATGTAAAATAGATAATTTTGACTAGAGTAAATGAAAAAAAAAGGTCTTTGCATAAACAAAAGCAATGCAAGCAAGATTAAAAGACAAAAGTCAAAGTAGCGAAAAAATCTTGTATCAAGTCTCTTTGATGAAGACTTCATTTCTTACATATACAGACTGAGTCAAATATATAAGGACACAAAGCATTTTCCAGTTGAAAACGATCAAAGAATATAAACAGGCAATTCTCATTTGAAGAAATTAAAACTATCTTTAGTCATATGAAAAAAAATACTCCAAATCACTATTGATTAGAGAAATTCAAATTAAAACAATTCTGAGGTCCCACCTTGCCCACATCAAATTGGCTAACTTGACAAAATAAAAGAAGGAAAATGATAAATGCTGGAGAGAATATGGAAAAAATGGGACGCAAATACACCACTGGTGAAACTGAGAACTGATACAACCATCTGGAGAGCAATCAAGAACCACGCTCAAAGGGCTATCAAACTGTGCTTATCCTTTGACCCAATAGTATCACTGCTATCCCTACATCACTACTACCACTATATCCCTAAGAGATTACAGGTAGTGGGGGAAATACCTACCTGTATAAAAAAAGTTCTTTCTGTGGTGGTAAAGTATTGGAAACTGAAGAGATGTCTATCAGTTGGGGAATGACTGAACAAGTTGTGGTATATGCTTTTAATGGAATACTATTGTGCCATAAGAAATAACAAACAAGATAATCACAAAAAAGGGAAGACTTAAATGAAGTGATACAAATGGAAGTGCACAGAACTATATTTAGCAAAAACAATAATGGATGATGATCAACTGTGAATGACTTAACTGTTATCAACAAGGCAAGGAGACAACACTATGAAACTCTTCACAAAAAGAGGATATATACTACCACCACAGAAGGAAGAGAATCTGCATGCAAATTGAAACATATCATTCTTTACTTTATTTCTTCCAGGAATTTGTGTCTTCTATCACAACATGATGAACATGAAAATATGCATTATATGGCAATAAATGTACAACTTATTTCAAATTACCTATCTTCTTTGAGAGGGGAAAGAGGTGAGAGAGAAAGAGAGAACACGGATTGCAAAATATAAGAAAGCAAATATTAAGAAATTACATTGGTCTGTAATTTGGAAAAATATATAATTTATAAAAATTTAAAAAAGGAAATGAAGGTTTCAACTAAAAATATTCTTGATGAAAAGAACAAAGGAAAAGAAAATTTAAAGAAGTCAGATGGAAGGGGGCAATTCCAGTGTTTTTAGTAGAATAATTATCTTGAGCACAGTATTAAGAATATGGAAAGGACACATAAATTATAGACTCCTATAGTGTTAAAGTTGGAAGTTGCATTAGAACATGAATTTTATAGTTAAGAAGGACTTAAGATTGTAGAATGTAAAATAATTACATCTAGACTGTCAAAATTAGGGGTCTTAGAATTTAGAATGTTAAGGCTAGAAAAAACGTAAGAAATGTGTCAGATCACAGAATATTAGAGCTGGAAAAGAACCTTAAAACAAAGAAAGTTAGAGCTAGAAGAAACCTTAAGCTTTACAATTTAAAATATATTAGAAAACTTAGAATATTAATTGCTTAACCCAAAAGGGACCTTAGACAAAATCTAGTCCAAACCTTTTTTTTAACTAAAACCTTTTTACTGATATGAGAACTGTGGCCTAGAGTGAGTATACAGTTGAAATTTAAATCTACAAATGTATCAATGAATCATTATTTATTTATTACCTTTTTTGCGCCAGACACAGTGATAGATACCATGGAAATCATAAAAGTAAAACAGTCCCTGCCTTTGAGAGGTTTCATTAATGAATTCTAATAAGAGGATACAGCATGTGTGGACTATTGATGGTCCAGGAAGTTGTAGGGAGTAAGTGGAAGCATAATGCAACATTACACCCTTTTTAGTAGTGTTCTTGTGCTTATTATTCCCAAGGCAAGGCAAAAATAAGAAGTAGAAAGTATGAGTATGTGTGTGTATGTCTATAAATGTACATTTATGGTAGAAGTGGTACATATGGAAAAATGCTCATGCTAGGTAGTTCTTGATAGATCCTATCTTAGTAGCATAGTAGTCTTGATCTGTAAGATTACAGAATCATGAAATTTAAATCTAGAGCTAGAAAGGAAGTCAAAGAACATATAGTCCAAACTACTGATTTTATAGAAGAGGAAGCATAGGACAAGGAAAATTCAGAGACTTTCCTAAGCATCAGACACAGTATTTGAATTCAAATCTTCTGATTTAATAACCAATAGTCTTTCAAAGGTATCAAAATAGGTCACTCTCATTGGTCAGGAGAAAGTTGATGTTGACAGCAGTTCAGGGCAAGCTAATTGCCTTGTGACAACCTTAATGGTCTGTTACATGGATGAATAAAATTGAAACATTTAAAAGAAAGAGAAAGAGAAAAAAGAGAAATATCTCATTTTAAATGATCAGGTAGCCACTAATGTTCTTGGATAGTCATATTAATTAGCTTTTTTTAATCTTTCTTACCCTTCAGTTGCTTCACAGAAAGAAATAATACTCTTTTTACTTACAAAAACAGATGTACAAAATCATGATGTATGTTATTGGTTATTGAACCTTATAGAATATACAAGTCATAAGAGTACTCAGCCAAACAAATAGAATAACTACAGATAAGTAACTCCCATATATACTAAGACAGAATGAAAATGTTGTGAGTGTAAGGAGGAAAGAAAAGAAAAGTGAGAGATGATGGAAGGATAAAGTTTTTTACATGTTGTATCTCTTTAAATTAACATGAAAAGGGACAAACCCTGGAAGGAAATGCCGGTGGTATGTTAGCCAGTGGAGTTTTTGAGAATCTACCTCTATTTAGGCAGAATAAAATATGTAGTTGAGGATAAGTTCAAGGTAGACAAAGAATCTGAGTAACTCAGGCCCCAAATTAATTTCATCTCCAATAATATGCTTTTCTTTCACTACTATTCTCACGATAATTGACTCTCCTTTCTGTATAGCTGCCAGTGTACACATGGCCTTGGAGCCAGGAAAGAAAAGAAGGATGCTGAAGGCAGAGAAGAAAAGCAAGAAATAGCACAATGACATTCAAGTTTGTCAAGTCTGAGAGGATCATGGAATCATAGCTTAAGAGTTGGAAGGGACTTCAGTACAACCTCCTCATGTAAAAATGGGAAAAAAACAAGCCCAGAAGAGAGAGGTGATTTCACTAAGGTCAGCTAGGTTCAAATGGAAGATCAATCAACCATCACTAATTAAGTGCCTATAATGTACAGGCACTGTGCTAGGTGCCCAAGGTATAAAGTGAAATAGTACTTGCCCTCAGGAAGTTTACTTTATGATGTGGGTAAACAGGTTATATTTTTATAGGGTTAATGAACCCCTTGGGTACCACACCTTGGGACATGCTCAGCTGAACTTCCAGGAGAATACTTGGAAGCTTGGGGAGAATAGATTCTTTGCTCCACCCACAAAAGTATAAACAAGGGGCAGATGGGTAGCTCAGTGAATTGAGAGCCAAGCCTAGAGACTGGAGGTCCAGGGTTGGAATTTAGCCTCGGACATGTCCTAGCTGTGTGACCCTGGGTGAGTCACTTAACCCCATTGCCTAGCCCTTACCACTCTTCTGCCTTGGAACTGATACTTAGTATTGATTCTATGGCTGAAAGTAAAGGGATTTTTTAAAGTATAAGCATATTTTGCCATATTGCTTCCTGTCAGGCATGACTCAGTGGTTCCCACAGTGTACTAACAAAAATCTGTTAACTGATTGCTGAACCAGAAGTCCTTTAACATACTACCGTGTCAATCCCTGCCCTTAAGACCTTTCTTCCCTTGAAGCTTTCAGGTAGAGAATTGATATGTTTCCAGGTTGGGAAAGGTAGGCTTCCCTGATTCCCTAAGTGTCCATATGTCCACGAATATGTGCCCCCTCTTTGTTTTTATTCTTTCCTGGTCTTATGTGAATGACTGTTCCAAAACAGGGATTTCCAAGTGACTTATGAATCTGAGATATGATTCAGAACTACAGATGTTCAAATGGATGCTGGAACAGAAAGCAGTGGCAGTAGTCAGCACAGCCTACTTGATGGAGCCCAGCAGCTGATGGCCCCATAAGCAAAGTTATTACATATTGCCAGGAGCCAGCCTCATGGAGCAAGGGAAGAACTTATCTATCCCATGTCATTTGTCACAACTAAAACTAGGAGTCTTGATAAAGGGAGAAAAGGAGGCCAAAGACTAAGTGTTGCATCTTGAATCAAATACTCATCTTTCAGGCAGTGAATAGCATATTTCATCAATTATCTTCTGGAATTATGCTTGGTCATTACATTGATCAAAGTTCTCAAATTTTTCAAACTTGTTTATGTTTTATGCTTATAGTGCTATTACTATTGTATGAATAATTTCCCTGGTTCTGCTTATTTTGCTATCTACATGTTTTCTCAAATTTCTCTGAAACCATCAATTCCTCTTTTCTTATGGCATAATAATATCCCACTACCTTCATATATCATTATTTGTTTAGCCATTCCCCAATTGATGGATACTCTCTTAGTTACCAGGGTTTTTTTTTGCCAAAACGGAAAGAATTGCTATAAATATTTATGTTCATAGAAGTCCTTTTTCTTTTTCTTTTATCTTTTTCAGGTGTAGGTCTAGTTGTATTGTTCAGTCAACAAGTATATAAAATTTTGTGACTTTTAGGACATAATACCAAATTCAGTATGATTATTTTCATGGTGCTGTAATATGTAAGAATCAAGTGTCCCATGAAATAATGTATTTTTTTAACTTTAAGACATATAATAAAACTCAATCCAACAACTTCTTTCTTTGGTTCTCCAAGTAGTACCTGTGTGCAATCTTTTCATTTAGTTTCAACTTCCTTCTTTTTTTCTGGCATTGTTCATAACAATGTCATGGTTGATATGATCTAGGTACTCCAGCAATACATCTACTCATTGGTCATTGACCAATGTTGTCACATGTAGAACACTAAGAATAGAACTAGATTTTGGTGCTGGTCTAAAATCTTTGTGATTCTTAAAATCCTCTGTGTCATTTTCAATCACTCTGCTACCATCATTGCAGAAGCAAAAGGATGATGAACAGGCTCTGAGGGTCATTTTTTTCCCTATTCCATGGTTTTCCATGGTCAAAAAAGTTTTACAAACACATGGTCAGCCTACTGAAAATGTACTTCTGGGTAATTAACTATATCAGTCCTCAGAAAACAGACTTGATCCATTCCTAACTCTATACATAAACCCTTTTTTTATTTTTTCAAAATATTATTACTAGTGGGTTTTTTAAATTACCATTCATTTTTCTTTATGACTCTCATTATCTATGGAATAAAGAAGGAAAAATATAGAACATCCATATTATATATAGCCTATTAATAAAAACACATTTCTATATCAACCTGAATTTTTTATTCTTCATATTTGTCCATTATCATGAGTTGAGTCTTTTTTAATGATTTTTTTCCAGAATTCATATCTGACATTTTTCAATCTATACTCTCTGTCTTATTGTTTCTCTGTCTCTCTCTGTCTCTCTCTGTCTCTCTGTCTCTCTGTCTCTGTCTCTCTCTCTCTCTCTCCAATCCCTTTCTCCTCTTCACAAAGGCAGGCAATATGATATAAGTTCTATATATGTTATCACATAATATATATTTCAATATTAGTCAAGTTTTTAAAGAACAGATATTGCCTATGCTAGAGAAAAGTTCATGAAGTAAATAAAGTAAAGAATTGTATGTTTTAAATTGTGTTCAGTCTCTGTCTGTTCCTTCTCTGACTGCAGAAATCTTTTTATTTTTATTTTTTTGATTCTCTTAGAGTTGCCTTGGATCCTTGCTTTGCTGATAAGTCATTTACAATTGATCATCTTACAATTATTTTTACTGTGTACATCATGTTTCTGGTTCTCTTCACTTCAGCACATCATTTAAGTCTTTATCTATTTTTGTGATCATCTTGTTTGTTATTTTTTATGTCACAGTAGTATTCCATTACAAGCATATACCACAACTTGTTTAGCTATTGCTCAATTGATGGATATGCCTTTAGTTTCCAGTTCTTTGCCACCACAAAAAGAGCTGGAGGTCTATGTGACTGACACATAGAAAGAACTTAATAAATAAGTTTTGTTTAATTAATTAATTGATACTGAAGGTGAAAGAACCACTGGGGTAATCTCAGAAGATTCTTGATATGAATAGACCTAGTTTCATGTCAGAGGCTGTTCTTAGAAAGAGGAAAGACAAGGCAAGTAAACCAATGAAGAAGCTATTGAAAGTCAAGGAAAGAAATGATTGAAGCCTCAATTAGGATGATGGTTGAAGTAGGTTAAAATAGGGTAAAGGAAGGGGAAGTATGAAAGAGATGTTAGAAATGACAAAATTTTACAATTTGATACATAATGTGAATGAAAATGAAGAGTCAATGATGATATTGAAGTTGTGAATATGTATGACTAAAAAGATGGTAATTGTGGTAGGAAAAGAGAAACTCATAAGAGATGTGTATTTTAGGGGCAATGTTCTATTTTAGATATATTGAGTTTGAGATTTTTTTTTTAACTCTTACCTTCCATCTTGGAGTCAATACTGTGTATTGGCTCCAAGGCAGAAGAGTGGTAAGGGTAGGTAATGGGGGTCAAGTGACTTGCCCAGGGTCACACAGCTGGGAAAGTGTCTGAGGCCATATTTGAACCCAGGACCTTCTGTCTCTACGCCTGGCTCTCAATCCACTGAGCTACCCAGCTGCCCCCGCCCAAGTTTAAGATGTTAACAGGATATGCAGTACTAAATATCCAATAAGCCCTTAATGATGCCT
This sequence comes from Gracilinanus agilis, assembly GCF_016433145.1. NCBI lineage: Eukaryota > Metazoa > Chordata > Mammalia > Didelphimorphia > Didelphidae > Gracilinanus > Gracilinanus agilis. The sequence continues at coordinate 326,280,673 of NC_058131.1, read as the reverse complement.
TTAGAAATGGAGCTCAAGAGAAAGACTATATATCTAGACATATAGATCTCATAGAGATGATTATCCAGCTGATGGGAACTGATGAGTTAATCAAGTGAAAGAGTATAGGGAAAAGAAAACTGAGTCATATTTTAAACTACTTGAGAAAGAAGGGAGGATGAACTATGGATCATTATATAGCAGCCACCAGGACCAGGAGAATATGTTATAAAGATAAGGTGAATTCTAAGGAATAGTGATAGTGATTGCTGGGTGATAGCAATGGAAGGAAGATCTGGCTGGAAGTAGCAGCAAGGAACAAGAAATATCTTTAATCTTCCTCTTCCCCCTGGCACAGTGTGCAAAGACATGAAAGAATGTTTCCCAATTACTTGGCACCATGACCTGGATTCCAGTTCCTTCTTGGAAAAGCCAATTTACATAAATGCAAGAAGATGGAAGAAGAATAAGAATTCTCAGGCAAAAGGAAGATCATTAATAATAGGACAGAGGTTTCAGAGGGCCCAGCAAAAGAGAAGGGCAGAGAAATATAGGGATTTGAGGGGAGGAGGGAGGATTGAAGTGAGCAACAGTAAGGGACTGGGGAACAGTAGCAGAGAAAGGGAGATTTTTCTTTAGTGCCCTGCAACTACAAATAACAGGGCTATAGATAGGAAGAAAAAAGTTTGCTAGGCATAAAACCATAGTTTAATTTAACCTTCTCTTCAGCAGCTCAACAGAATGGGGCCCAGATGCTAAAATTCCTAATTACAGTTCTGCCTTCCAGTTCCAGCACCTTAAGTCTTAAAAGTTGTCCCAGATCTAACATTCTCAGGTCTCTTCCAACTCTAACCTGTGATTTCAGTGAAATACTAAACACCAGCTTTCTTATAAAACTCCCTTTTGGTCTGGCTTTCCTTCTCAACTCTTACCTTCTCTTGCTTCCACCCTCCCCCATGGTACATGTTCAGGTTTCACATATTAGATTGGATGACTTGTATTTGTTTTGAATATTGGGTCTTGCCTCTGATATCCTCGCCATAGTGCAGTACGCAGGGAGGGTTACATCTTCTTGTCTAGGTTACCACAGTGTCCACAAAGGAAAACGAGGAAGAGAGAGACCGAGAGAAAGGAAAGGAGAAGGTGCATTAACACGGGAACTAATTCAGCTCCTGTTTTAGGTTATGAACCTGCTAAATTGCTGTTGGGTTATGTAAGAGAAGTCATTGTGTTTGTGTTCAAAGGGCAGCCTTGTACGAAATGCCTAGGACATTGCATGAATTCTAAGTGGCCAGGGCTATGCAAGGGATGGAGGGAATGGGCCCTGTTCCAAATTGATTAGTTCCGCTGCCTTCTCATTATTGTTCTGTGTGAAGTTTGGCATGCGAGCAAGGTCACTCCATGCATGGGCCTGTGTCTGTGGTGCCAATTCCGCTACAAACTTACTCTCCTTCTCCTCCCCTCCCCCCTGCTGCCCCCAACAACGGCGTGCTACCCGCACTCGAGAAAATTAAAAAACAGCCCATAAATTTTACATGAGTTCCCGAGACCAGAGAGAAATTAATTTGATGTTGTCTTTTGATAAAGATATAGCCCTTTTTGAAGGTTGCCATTCAGCTCGGCGATAGGAAACCCTCTTCAAATCACTTCCCAGATTCTACAACCAGAGGAAAAAGGAGGAAATGAAAATAGACTATGAGGGGAAGCATGTCCTGCTCCGTTTTTTTACTCAAGGGGTTCCAAGAAAAGGGATAAGAAGGGCGCAGGGCTAGATGTCAGGGAACTTTCTCTTCCTTTCCCTGATTTCTCCTTGTTATTGACACTTGTAGGCAAGGTCAAATCTAATTTTGGACCTTAGTAGGTGGTATGGAAACCTTCCCTACTCATAACTAATAATATGATTTGGAAACAGTTTGGGATTCAGTCAAGAGACTTGGCTTAGCCTCCCATATATAGCACTTAGACCCTTGACTTTGGTTAATAATAGAAAGTCACATTTTCACAAGAGTTTGAGGTTCCTTAAGTATTTTTCCCAAAGCCTTGATGGGGAGATATTGCAAATATCATTATATCCATTTTACAGGTAAAGAAAATGAGGCAAAGAAAGGTAAGTGATTTAGCAAAGTGCCATTCATTGAGTGATTTTTAGAATTAGGGCCTCGGAACTATATTCTGTTCCTGAGCACGTCACTCTACTTTTTAAATCCTTAGTTTCTTCAACTTCAAAATGGGGATCATATTTATCCTGTTTAACTCACAAACGTGTGAGGATCAAATAAATGTCAAGGCTATTTTTCAAAGCACAAAGAGCTAAATAAATTTTAACCATTATTGTTGTTGCTATTAAAATAGAGAATAATAATAATAATAATAGTTCTTAGAATGGATCAGGCACTGTGCTAAGTGCATTACAATTATTATCTTGTTTGATCTTCATAACAGCCCTGTGAGGTGGATGCTATCATTATTCCCATTTTAAATTGACGTGAACAAAGGTTAAGTGCCTGAGACTAGATTTGAACTCTGGTCTTCCTGACTCTAGGTCCAGTGCTCACTCTATCCACTGTGCCATATTATAAACTTTGGATATCATTATGGAAAATATGCTTTCCAATAAACTTTCCATAATTCTTTTGTCAGTAACATACCTTATGGGCCATTGAGCCTAATTCCTTCATTTTATAAATGAAAAACATTAACAAAACAAAATGGAAAAAAATCATAATAAGTGCCATGCCTAAATATACACACTAAATACACACAGGATCAAATCTAGGACAAGAACTGGGGTCTCTTGATTTCTGACCACTACAGATGTTTTTCATAGACCATATCCCTAACTGTTATCTGTGCCACACCATCTAGATCCTAATTTTAACCTACATATTCTTGCTTTAGAATTTGTTTAACATGTTATCCTGTATCTAATACTGGACTATGTGACTTCAGGGAAGAGAGTATCAGAATTTTTTTTTTATTCTCTAGGGCACTTCATAAAGTTCCTAAGAAATGCTTAATAAAAATACTGCACTACTGTTTAAAGAATTTAGAATTGGGGAGTGAGAAGAACTATATTCAAATCCAAGTGCTACCACTTCTGTTCTTTGGACAAGATATTTCATCTCTTTGGGCCTCAGTTTTCCTCATCTATAGAATGACAGGGTTGGTCTAGATTAGAGGTTCTTAATCTTTTTTCATGGATGCATTATGAAACCCCTTTGGTAGTCCTATGAAGCCTAAGAACCCCTTCTTAGCACAGTGTTTTAAATGCATAAAATAGAATACACAGGATAGCAAAGGAAATAAAATATTGTTATGAAAATAGTTTTCAAACCAAGTTCACACACTCCAGATTAAGAATCTCTGGAACCATCTAACTTTAGATTTATTCTACTTCCTGATTTTTTTTCCAAGTTGCCTTTCATCCCTTGTATTCTTTTTTTTTCCCCTAACATTTTTTACTCTTAGAAGTTTTCTAGCTCTAACATTACATATTCTGTTTTCTAACAGTTTGTATTTTAAAGCCCCTTTCAGTTCTAACATTCTGTGTAGTAAGGTCTGTAGAATTTCTAACATTCTCTGTTCTAACATTCTATATTTTAAAAACGATTTTACTTCTCATATTTTGTAGTCAAAATTCCATTTTTACTTTAGTATCCTTTGATTTATTGATGATTAATTAAAAAGCATGTCATTTCAGAATACTGTTTGGCATATCTATATAAATATCCATATATATATATATAAAGGTAAAATCCTGATTTAACAAATACTCTTTTCACACAGGGTTCTGTTTAACAAAGCTATCTCCAAGTCCCTGAGGATGGCCCTTAGTAACCATGCTTTGCTAATCTAGCTTCAATGAATTCTAATTCAACAAAAAGCCGTGCTGAACAGATGCATTCACAAGTCCCTGCCCATGTTCCAGCCAAGCTGTTTAACGGAAACCTTGTTGTCGTTCAGTATTTGTGCTTTCTGTTGTAACTGTATTTGTACCCTGCAGTCTCAGCGGAGGGTGGACAGGGAGGGGACGGGTGGGAAAGGTGCCAGTTCTGGGCAGAGACACACTGTTGAGAGGGGTGTGAGGAGATCAGAGTGGCTGGCTTGTTGGCAGGGTGCAAAAATAAGAAATGGGAGGAAAGTTTGATTGTTATATCATTTCAGCAAATAAAACCTAGTTAATATAATACCCCCTCTGTACGGGGTAGCAAGAGGTTTCCATTTAAATGCAATTTAAATTTAACAAAACTAGTTTGATGTCCTGTTGAGGTTATTAATATGGAATTTTACCTATATTAGCATGTACACTGTATAGTCATAAAGAGATTTTTGAAAAGCTGTATGTGGAACCATGGTGAACTATTTTAAAGAAAACCTATTTTCATCACCCAGTCACAGCCTGAGAGAGCCCAGTTCATTTAAAACCCAGCATGATGATCCTGCCCTCTAAACACTGGCAATCAATCAGTCAACACTTACTGTGTCCCAGGCACTTGTTTAGGCACAGGGGATACAAAGACAAAGTTAGGGAGAGGGGGCTGGGTGGCTCAATGGATTGGGACCCATACCTGGTGATGAGAGGACCTGGATTCAAAAACTTCCTCATTGTATGATCCTGGGCAAGTCACTTATGCCCATTGACTAACCCTTACTGCTCTTCTGCCGTGGAACCAATCAATACAGAGTGTTGAGCCTCTGTTGGAAGGTAAAGGTTTTAGAAAAGACAAAGGACTCTTGAGGAGTTTAAAATCTATTAGGGAGTCACTCTGAATATAGAGAAAATAAATATTGGGAAATGGGGTGATTAGAAGGTACAGAGGACTGACCTGGTGTGTTACTAGAATTTTGGGGTCTCAACTAATTTCCTATGAGCCCACTGGCTTCCCGTGGAATTTCAGGGTCCTTGAACTACATTTCCCATGAGCCCACTGACTTCCTGTCTTGCGTGATGTAGACAGTTATGAGATGATGTAGGCAAGAGGATAAGCCTGAGGGGCTAGACTCACTCCCTCGTTTTTTTGATGATCTATCTACCATGGAGGGGGTAGGCAAGGCGGAAGATTTTTTAAACCGGCATGTGGCTTCATTTTTCTAATGGCTATCAATAAATCTTTAAAAATTTAAAGATTAATATTTTTAAAACTATCTTTTTATATTAATTTTATTTCTTACATTGATGGGGTCAGGAAGGGCTTCACATAGGTGATGCTTGATCTGAGTTTTAAAAGAAATAAGAGATTTTTAAGAGTGAGAGGTAAGGAAAGGAGCTGTTAGGTGTAAAAAAGGAGCTGTGAATTGTCCTTGGTACCATCCCGTCAGGGAGTATTTAATGTGTATCTAGTCCTTTAATTGTTTGGTGAAACACCTAATCTCACCCCAGACAGATTAACCTGCCTTTGTACTTAGGACATCTTTGTTTAATTTAATTTAATTTAATTGATGTTTTTGTAGTGTATTCCAAGAACAGTATATATCTGACAGATAGCCATCCTTGGAAACAGAGCTCCGTTTTGCCACTAGGTGGTATAGCCCTCTCTTGGGTCCATGTGAACCATTCAAATCAAGGCCACATAGCACAACTGTGTATACTTTAAGGGTCTTCCTGACTCTGTTTATGGTCACTGTGACATCAACCCTCTGCCCAATCATGATACACTTCCTTTTTTTTTTTTTTTAAGTCTTTATCTTTCATCTTAGAATCAGTATTGTATATTGGTTCCAAGGCAGAAGAGTGGTAAGATCTATGCCATGGGTATAAGTTACTTACCCAGGATCACCCAGCTAGGAAGTGTCTGAGGCCAGATTGAAACCAGGACCTCACATCTCTAGGCTTGGCTTTCAATCCACTGAGCCACCCTGCTATATTTCCACTATACTTTTGCTGAATGATTTTTGCAGCATGTTGCCTTGGAGCTGTGAACTGACTGTGGTTTTGTACCATCACCTGAGGGTGTATTTAATGTGTATTTAATTGTTTGGTAGTCCACCTGACCTCATCCTTGGGTATGGCCCTATGGCCCTAGAATGGTGATGGCAAACCTATGACATGCATGTCAGTGCTGACACACATAGGCATTTTCGATGACTCGTGGCTGCATGTGGCAGCATACAAAGAAATATGGGGTGGCATGCTGAGGATGAAACATTTGCTATAGTGTAGTGAAGACACTCTGCACTATAGATGACAATTCTACCTATATTAATTTACCTATTTTGGTTTATTAAATATAGTTATATATTACAATGATATATTTTTGTTATTTAAACTATAAATATCTCAAAATTATTTTTTTTTCTCAAAGTTACATGCCTCCCAAGTTATTCTCGTTTTTTGGGTAAATTTTGACACACCAAGCTCAAAAGGTTGCCCATCGCTGCCCTAGACAGATTCATCTTGTCTTTGTACTTGGGACAGTATTGTGTAAGCTTCTTGAGAACAGGGACTTTTTCTGTATATCCCCAGTATGTTGTACAATGCCTGTCATATTTTGTTATTAATTTAAAAGCTTTGGTCAGGAGTGTGGTAGAAGACTAACTAGTATATTCCAGAATACTTCTCTTTCCCCAAAAGTGCCTCCTCATCAACCCTACCATAATATTGGAAATTCTTAGTATTAATTAATTAAATTAATTAATATTTATAGTTTCAAGTCTCCCCAGGCATTCAGTTGCAATAGATGAGTAGTATTCCCTAATTTCACTGTACAAATCCATCAACAAGTATTTTTTAAGCACCTATACGTCACCACCATTATTCTGAATGTTGGACCTACAAAGAAAGGCAAAAAACAGTCCTCACCCTCACAGAGTCTATGCATACTGCTAATAGAGATAATGAGTTAAAGTCAATATACAGAGAACTTGGATGGCAATCTGAAAGGCGAAGACATTAGTAGGAAGCTGAGGTGGAGAGGGGAAAAGAAAAATAGCTGGCTTTGAGCCTGGCCTTGAAGAAAGTCAGGAAAAAGAAGAGGTGGACGTGAGGGGATAGAGCACTGAAGGCAGGAAGGACAGGCAGCACAAAAGCACAGAAATGGGAGATGGAGTGGTTGTGTTTCAGAAACTGCTGTAGCTAGATGATAGAATGCATGAAGACACTTGAAAGATAGGAGGGAAACAAGTTGTGAAAAGTTAAAAATACCAAACAGATGATTTTACACAAAGAAAACCAACGCAGTTAAAATGAGAAGGGAAATAGATCATGGAAAAGAAATCTTGACAGGAAGTTTCTCTGGGAAAGGAAGTGATCCAAGTTTATTAGTGTTATTTCCTAATATATAATAGTCAAAGAATAGGAAAAGATGGTTATCAAATGAAGGAATCCGAGATAACAACTACCCTATAAAAATGTCCTAAATCACTAATCCTTAGAGAAATTCAAATGAAAACAGCTCTGAGATTTTACTTCATATCCTTCATATTGGAAAAAAGTGACAAAAATGCAAAATGGTGATTGTCAATGATGCTGCAGGAAAACAGTTATACTATTATATTACTGGTGGAGCTACAAATTGGTCTGGCCCCTTTGGAAAGACCTTTGGAACTACACTGAAAAAGTCACTACCAGTGATACCACTAGTAGGTCTATGTCCCAAAGAGATTAAAGAAAGAGGAAAAAAAACCAACATGTATAAAAATATTTATATAGCAGCTCTTTTTCAAATAGCAAAAAAAAAACTGACAACTGAGTATCTCAAATCTTTGGGATAATTGTAATATGTGTTGTATATTATATATAATTATGTTATATGAACATAACAGGATATTTTCATATAATAAGAAATGATGAAGGAAGGATGTTTTGAAGAACCAGATACACGTGGATCGATATGAACAGAATTAGGAGAACAATGAGTACAAGAAAAACAATACTATAAAGAAAAGTAATGTTGGATTTAAAAATCAGTCTGGCAGTCTACTGAACTATTTCTGGCCTGGACAAGCTACCCCCAGCCCCCAAGGTTTCCCAGTACAGTCTTCCTTATCTCCCCCATCATAAACCTAAAACTGAAGCTATCTTATCTGATGGATATTAACCTTTTTGAGGAATGTTTGCCTATATTTGCCTGCTTAACAATATTTGCCTACTTAATGTATGTTTGCCAAATGCTTCCTGACCCCTGACCCTGAAACCCCCCTTCCTGACCACCTGTCCTTGACACTACCTTGATAATTATGTATGTACCAACCCCCTTCCCCAAACATTTCTACATAAACTCTTGGCTAAGAATTCCAAGGGGTCGGTTCAGGCACTCCTCTCTGCCTAGCCACCCTAGCTATTATTGCTAATAAAGAATGAGCCTCTTTTTGCATATTGCATTGTCAGTGTGATTCTTCCTCTGGCCATGGACCTGGGTTAGGTATTAAAATTTGGGTACAACAGTAACTTCAAGATTTATATTCAATATAGTGACAAACCATCATCCCAGAAGAACAGAAATTAAAATTGTCACCCAACTCTCAACAGAGACATGATGGACTCAAGCTGCACAATGAGACCAATTATTTAAATGTGACTAGTTCAGGAATTTACTTTGCTTTACTATGCATATTTGTAAACAGATTTTTGTTGTTGTTGTTGTTCTATCAAGGAGGGCAGATGTGATGGAGAGAAAATTAAAGCTTGTTAACTGGAAAAATTAAATTATAATATAAAGGTCAAACACTGGACTCTATATTTGATCTTGAATTTAATATGGAGCCCCTGGAGCTCATTAAACAGGAAGGTGGTTTGCTCAGACCCATGCTTTAGAAAAATCACCTTGGCAGTTGAATGCAGGATAGATTGGAATGGAGAAAGAATTCTATCTGAGAGGAAAGATCAAGGACAAAATATACTTGCCTCTTTCTCTCCCAGAGTTCTTAAAAGAACATTTCCCACCCCCCCAAAAAAGAAAAAAAAATATATATATATATATAAACAAGCAAATCTGGCTTTCCTCATAGTGACAAGTAGTGTCATTCCTACCTCTCTTCACTGTTAATCTATTTTCTAAGGTTCTGTCCATTTTTAATATTCCAGGTTCTGAAATTTTTCACTCTAAGGTCCTCAGAGATAAACTAGGAGTTTTAATAGTAAAGTGGCAAGGGAGTAATTAAAAAGAATCGTGTATTACAATGCAGAGTACTTGGGTTTTAATCCCAATTATGCTACATGCTACTAGGGAGACTTTGAAAATGTCATTTGTCTTTTCTTAGGCTTAGTTCTCTCATCTATAAATGAAAGGCATTGTCTAAATGATCTTTAGGAGTCTTTGATTAATGATTCTATGTTCTATGTTCTTTTCTAGCTCTAACATTCTAGATTTTAGGTCCTTTCTAACTCTAGTTTTAAATTTCCTAACATTCTAAGTACTAGCTCTAACATTTAATCTTCAGTTTCCCCATATTCTATGTTCCACATTCTACATTTAGAGTTTTCTTCCATCCCTTGACATATTATAAAGTCATTAAGTCTAAAAAAAATTCATTGGACAGAGAGGCATGGCAAAGAGAATACTTAGGTAAATGTAAATAAGTGCTGGTCCAAGCAATTGTAGAGACTTAGATTCTCAGAAAGGATGTGGTGTGGCTTGAGGGGATTGAATATTAGGGGAAGAAGAAATTCTAGTTCTCTGCACTCAGAAAAAATGCCATCTCCAGGCACAAGGAGAACAAAGCTGAATAATATGATTTAACTGCTTTTTGAATTCTTGAATATGCTACCCCACAGGGGAAAAATTAATAAATAATCTGTGAGAGTCAAAGGGATGAGCCTTTGAGCTTCATAGTGAATCCTACAATGTATTAGAGAGACTACTAAATACAAAATAAAATAAAATAAAACACACATCCTCAGTAACTAAAATCTTTGAAAAAGTCACTCCACAAGAAGGAAAGCAGAAAGTCAGCAGGCTGCTGCAGAAGCAGGAATCTAAGAACTTTATTTAACATTCACAGGGCATAGTATTAAAATATTAATGTATGTTGGAAATAATTATATTATTTTACTGTATACTATGTGTCAATGAAACTGTTCTTTCTACCTCATATTGATGGTTTTAGCCCCAGAAATGTAAAATATTATAAACCTAGATATCTTAAATGAGAAATAATATGTTTTGGGGATCTTTTGCTGAAATTTTTAAATTTGAATGCTATATTCAGGGGTTGATTGAAGAATAATTGTATGCATTTCAATGCACAGTCATCTTTTTTCAACCAGCCACATTTAAGGGGACGTAGAACTCATCATTTTAGGGTCAAAAAATAGACCTCATGAAAGATGAATAGTTACTGAGCTACTCTTTTAAATAGAGAAAAAAAAGTCTACTTGGCTTCAGAAGGCCAAGCTAGAGGTGAAGTGTGGAAGATACAAATAGAAAGATAATACAAGATACAACTTTCTAATGAACATATGCCATCAGGTGAATAATTAACCCAGTGGACTGTGAGCTTTCCATCACAGGGTATCTGTGTAAGGATTACACAAGTATAGCTCAGGATCTTCTAGAAAGGAACCATATATAGTTGCCATTTGGATTATATTACCTTTTCTACCACATCCAATTCTGCAAACTGATGATGATGTAGACCATAGAACCCACTACAGCTGGTCACTATCTAAGCAGACCCTGAGGGTTTTACAAAGTGAGGTGATTTCTCAGCAGAGGTAGATCCGTTATGATTTACAGAAAACAAAGCTAACTCAGAGTGATGAAATGATTTGTGTGAGACAATGACAAGTTTTAGAACCAGATCTTTAACCCAACTTCTGTTTCTAAGACCACTTCTCTTAAATGGAAAAAACCGAAACAGTTAATAAGATTTTACCTCAGCTTCTTTGCTGACTCACTTAAAAAAATGTCAGAACATCACCTTTATTTCTTATTCCATCTGTCAAAATTCATCCAGATGTGTTTCATTGACTTTCTGCATACAGTTAATCCTCAAATCCTTTCTTTGTTCATTCATCCCTATCAACAGAGATTTCCTTAGGTAATGAGTCATTCTTTATGCCTAAGCTTTTCTTTCTTTAAAGAATGCAGGTTTTTTTTCTTGGTTGCTTTGTTCCCCGGAACCCCCCTTTTGATCTTTCCTCTTCTTCTCCACTGAAATAAAAAAAAAAAACAAACAAACAGCAACAACAAAAAAAAAACCCAGCAAGTTACCTTTCCATCACTCTGGCTCCCTTCCATATCTAGATGGCTCTCCATCCTCTGCCCCAACTACTGAGATACCTGGCTCCTTTAAGTGCCAAATAAAACCTCACTTTTTATAGGAAGCCTTCCTCAAATTCTCAATTCCAGCGTTTTCTACATTTTGGTTATTTCCTATTTATTTTTCTTTAGCTTGCTTTGTATATATTTGTTTGCACAGTGTTTCACCCATTTTCTTATAAGCTCCTTAAGGTCAGCAAACAGCTTTTCCTCTTATTGTATCTCAAGTGTTTAGTACAAGAACTGGTACATAGTAGGTATTTAATAAATTTATATTGATAGATTTATCTCCAAATTAAATAGCTTAATCTCTTCTTTACTTGCTAGAAACAGGTTTTATACCATGTCTTTAACCATGACTTTCTTTCTCCCATTTTGGAGTTAAATGGCACTTCAGAAAACTGTGTACTAATTTAGATATGACAAAGATACTTGCTGATGTTTTAAAGTTTACACTTATTATTCTAAGGAAAAATCCATTTATACCTTTGCTTTCAAGTGTTTTCTGTGTTGAGGATGAATTAGAGACCTTTCCTTTAAGTTAAAAAAGTGAAACAAGGATGCCCTTTGTCATGAATATTATTTAATATTGTATTAGAAATGCTAACAATAGTAACAAGAGAAGAAAAAAGAAATTGAAGGAATCAGAATGGTCAAAGAGGTAATAAAACTATCATTTTTTCAGATGACATAATGGTATATGAGGAAAATCCTAGAGGTTAAACGAAAAAAAAAAACTAGTTAAAGCCATCATTAATTTTGGCAAAGTAGCAGGATAGGATATAAAATAAACCTACATAAATCATAGACATTTCTATCTAATTTCAACAAAGTCCTGTAAGAAAAGATAACACATTTAAAATAACCAAAAGTACAAAAAGATATCTATGTGTATCTCTGCCTAAATGGATCCAGAAACCATTTGAATATAATTATAAAATATTTTATGCCAACAAAGTCAGATTTACATAACTGAAGAAATATTCATTGTTCTTGGGTAGGCAGAGTCAATATAATTAAAATTAATACTTAAATTATATACTTTTGTTTTTAAATTTATTAATTTATATAATATGTTATGATATTATATAATATATATGTTATTATATAGAAATACTTAAAATAAATACTTAAACTAATTTGCCAATTCAATGCCATCCCAATTAAGTTACCAAAAATATTTTATTGAACTAGAAAAGGTAATAAAAATTCATTTGGAAGAACAAAACATCAAGAATATCAAATGAGAGGGCAGCTGGGTAGCTCAGTGGATTGAAAGCCAGGCCTAGAGATGGGAGGTCCTAGGTTCAAATCCGGCCTCAGACACTTCCCAGCTGTGTGACCCTGGGCATGTCACTTGACCCCCATTGCCTAGCCTTTACCTCTCTTCTGCCTTGGAGCCAATACACAGTATTGACTCCAAGATGGAAGGTAAGGGTTTTAATTTAAGTTTAAAAAAAAAAAGAATATCAAATTAATTCAATGAAAAAATGTAAAAGAAAGAGTTCTAGCAATAGCAGACTTTATTTTTTTTAAAACCCTTAACTTCTGTGTATTGGCTCCTTAGTGGAAGAGTGGTAAGGGTGGGCAATGGGGGTCAAGTGACTTGCCCAGGGTCACACAGCCGGGAAGTGTCTGAGGTCAGATTTGAACCTAGGACCTCCTGTCTCTAGGCCTGACTCTCAATCCACTGAGCTACCCGGCTGCGCCAATAGCAGACTTTAAATTATATTATAAAGTAAGTATTATTAAAACTATCTGGTACTGGCTAAAAAGGAGAAAATTAAATCAATAGAACAGAACAGATAAACAACAAATAATTGTAGAAGATTATAGTAGATTTCTGTTTGACAAAAGTAAAAATCCAAGCTTTAGGGATAAGAATTCATATTTTGCTAAAAAAAAGGGGGGGGGTTGGGAAAACTGGAAAGCAGTTTAACAGAAACAATAACTAGACCAATATCTTACACTATTCACCAAGATAAGATCAAAATGGATATAAAACCTAGGCATGAAGAGAGGTACCAATAGCAAATAAGAACAGGGAGCATATTGCCTATTGCATTTATGGTTAGAAGAAAAATTTATAAACAAACTAAAAAATAGAAAATAATGTGAGATATAAAATGGATAATTTTAAATACATTAAATTAAATTTTTTTTGTAGAAACGAAAAGAATGTAGCCAAGATTAGAAGAAAAGCAGTAAATTGCAGGTAGGGGATTATAGAAAGTTTCTCAGATAGAGGTCTCATAACCGATATGTGTGTGTGTGTATATATATATATATATATATA
>NC_058131.1:326251349-326262251 GCF_016433145.1 Gracilinanus agilis | reverse complement strand
TATATATATATATATATATATATATATATATATATATATATATATTAGTATGTGTGTGTGTCTTTGTGTGTTTGACAAATGCTTCTCTAGGACAAGGAGGAGGGGAGAAAGGCAATTAGCTGGGAATTTTAATGTAACAAACAAATAAATAAACTTTAAATTAAAAAAATTACAAAGTTGGGGGCAGCTAGATGGCTCAGTGGATTGAGAGCCAGGTCTAGAAATGGGAAGTCCTAGGTTCAAATCTGGCCTCAGACACTTCCTAGCTGTGTGACCCTGGGCAAGTCACTTAACCCTCATTGCCTAGCCCTATAACAAATAAAATTAATATAGAAGGATATATATGTATATATATATAAAGATATTAGGGTTTAAAAATCTTTTAAAAAATTACAAAGTTGATCTAAATATTTTACTTGCTTATTTTCCAAGTGGATAGGTATAGGTATCAATATCCATATATTCCCTGATTTCTTTCTTAGATGCATCTTATTTTTGTCTTCCATGTTCATTTTCTCATTGCCTTCATAAACAAAAAACCTTTAATGGAACATTAGTATCATCAGTTTTTTTTGCTATTATTAAAATAGGGAAGATGGTTGAGTGATGTATGAATAAAGTGAATTCTTTCAGTAAGAGGGCAGCATGAGATCCAGAAGATTAGGAAGAAAAAATATATTTAAGAATTCTTCAATAGAAAACTATTCCTGACTTTGCCATTTTTGCTCATGGTACTGCCATTCACTTAATCTCCAGTATCAATAAGTTTACATTTATTTTTTATTTTTCCTACTCTTTCCCCTTTCTAACAATTCCAAATCCCTACTATTTCTAATATCTATTTTCTCTAGATAGTGCTACCATTATACTATAAAGCAATTATTAATACTTACATGAACTATCTTAACAGCCTCAATACAAAATCTTTGTTTCTCTTTCTTCTTCCATTCCTATTACTAGACATCTTTCTGTTGCCAAAAAAAAATAAATAAATAAAAAATATGGCTATGCTACTTTTCTGTCCAACACTCTTTACAGGCTTTCTATCATTTCCCCAAGTATAATCTGACCACCTGTATTCATAGATTAAGAAAAATATTCCCTGGAAGTTTTCTCATTTGGAAAAAAAAATTATTTGATTGGGCAAGATGATCATACAAGGTATCTTACACATCTGTAGTTCTATGAGACCTTTAACAATTTGGTCTTAACTTTGCTTCTCAATTTTCACATTGCCCATTTCCAGGTATTTTATACTATAGATAAACAAGATAACTATCCATCCTTCAAGTATATACGTTTTACACTACTAAACTTTTGTTCAGGCTATTTCTTGTATCTGAAAAGCTGCAATTTTCCTTCTTCACCTGTTGAGTACCAACATAATTGATAAAGTTCATCGCAATTGCCACCTTATCCATGAAACCTTATGTAATACCCAGCAGATTTGACCTTTAAATTGTCAGATAGCCCTTTCTGCTTCATCTCACTAATGTACTATTCAGGTATTAATAGGTATCATATCATATCTTTTGGTGTTGATGTCTTATTCCCCTACTAAACTATAAGTTATATAAAGGCAAAAGTTCATTCTATTTTAAGTAGTATATCATGCTCAGTGTATAAAATGCAGTGTATTTGACACAATAGAGTGCAAAAATGTTTTTATTTGAACTAATATTTTTTCAGCTATTCATTTATGTTTGAAGAAAAACCAAGAGATTAGCAGTATGATTTAGAAAATTATGATTAGCAACATAGAGAGTTCCAAATGACTATGGGCTGAAGCATTTACAAACAAATTAATTAGCTTCCCTCAGTGCAGACTTAAATCTGTAGTTCTATTTGTATTAGGCAAAGTTTTTATGAGGGCAATGGCAGTTACTGTGAAACCAAAGCCCAGAAGGGTCAAAAGAATCAGCCAGTTTTTAGGGACCTCACAGGATGCTTGGTCTCTTCCAGAAATAACATTGCTATATCCGTATACCCAAATAAACAAAAAGGAAAAGGAACTGTGTGATTCCCAAAGTGGGTGCCAACACCCCCTGGTGGGTACTTCAGCAATACAGGGAGGCAGTGATTGCCACAGGTGCATTTGGGGGTGGTGAATAACTGTAAGAGGGTGGTGATAGTATGTGACAGGGGGCGCTAAGTAATATTTTTTCTGGAAAGCGGGCAGTAGGCCAAAAAAGTTTGGGAACCACTGAACTACATATACAAAAACATTGATAACAGCTCTTTTTTAGGTAGCAAAGAATTGGAAATTGAGGGAATGGCCATCAGTTGGGGGATGGTTAAACAAGGTGTGATCTGATTGTGATCAAATATTATTGTGCTACAAAAAGGTAGGGAAGTATGATTTCAGAAAAAATTTGTAGACATATGAACTGATGCAAAGTGAAATAAGCAGAACCAGGGGAACACTGTACACAGCAACATCAATATTGTACAATGATAATCTGAATGATAATTATGACAATGATAAGCTTATTCTCAGCAATACAATGATCAAAGTTAAAATTCCAAAGGATCTATAATGGAAAATGCTATCCACCTCCAAAGAAAAAATTGATGTAATCCGAATGTATATAGAAGCACACTTTTTTCAATTTCTTTATTTTTCTTTCTTTTTTGTTCATATTTTCTTTTGTAATATGATTGATATGAAAATAAGTTTTACATGACTACATGCATATAACCTATATCAAATTGCTTACCTTCTTATGAAGGGGGAATGAGAAAGAGGGAGAGAATTTGGAACTCATTTTTTAAATGAATGTTAAAATAGTTTTCAAAATATATATGGAAATAAAATATTTAAATATAACAAAAAACCTATCCCATATTGGTTCTGAATTATTAAGAAAATTGTGGGATTAGTGGGAGAATATGGTCTTTGTTCATTCAGCAGAGCTCCCTGAGATTCAGTTTCCTCATCTTTAAAATGAGAAAGTACTATTAAGTTGTCTTTAAGGTCCCTTCCATCTCCTAAATTCTATGATTTTCCTGCAATTCTATTGGCATTTGGAATAAAACTGGATTGCTTTCGAATTCCTACAGTAGCTTTCTTTAAATGAGAAAGAAATTTTCAAATAGAAGTTCCATTGAACCTGATTTCATTACTAGATAAAACTGACTATTATTACCATTTCTTATACTAGAAAGAAAACTAGACTAAGACTCAAGAGATCTAGGTTCAGATCTAGTATTTAATATTTGTTATATGACCTTGTGGCAAAATATTTTGCCTTCCTTAGACTCAGCTTCCTATAACAATAAGATAATGATAACTACTTATACAAAAAACAAAGTCTTGGATTGCTATCTAAATTATTTATTATTATGAATTATGTTTAGCAGTATGTCTTTTTGTTCTTAGATACCAGGAAGGTGCAGTAGTGGAAAGAATACATTTGAGGCAATTAAGACAGCTCAGATCTATTACAGACTCTGTTACTATTTGGGTATATGAATCTGGGCCAGTCCCTTCACCTGTCTATGTCTCATCTGTACCATGGAAATAGAGTAAGACTGTAGATTCTTGACCATCCTATCTAGTTTTAATAGGTAGCTTGGGATCTGGTCTAATTATTCCAATTGAATGGAGTCAGTCCAAACATATGGAGTGTTTTTTTTTTCTTTTTACATCTATTGATTATGAATAGACCCTTTTTAAAAACCTTTTTTGCCCTCACATTTAGGAGTCTTAAACCTACTTTTCTGACATAACAATCTTATCATTTATGTTAGCTACAATTGGACATAATGAGCATGCATTTTTTTTCATTTTTTTTTTGTGACTTTATGCTGCTGTACCGAAATGGACTTAGTCCTGATTACTATAAGGATTTATTTTTAAATGAAGTTATGGGCATTGATGGTCTACTCCAAAAGGAAAACTGTGTATGGGGAAGAGAACATTAGAGGATTAGAATTTAGAAGACTGTCATTTCTGCCAGTAATATGTTCTGCAACATTGGACAAAACTCCTCTTTGTTTTCTCAATTTACTCAAAAGGGAAATAAAGGTTCAGGACTACCTATCCTCTATTTTTCGCCTTAATTTTTTTTTCCTTCTGATATTATTAGTAGGAATTATTCTTTGGTTTGAATACTTATTGTGTAACTTGCCTTTGTTTCCTTGAGCACATCATTTTACCTTCCTAGGCCTCAATTTCTTCATCTTTAAAATGAGGGATTTGAACTAGATGATCTTTGAGGTCCTTTCTTACTCTAAATCAATAGTCCCTTGCCCTCACATGTTTGTTTGTTTAAACTTAGATATAGAAGTAAGACTGATAACTGGACAATGTCTTGCTAAAGAGATTTTTTTTTCCTTCTCTTTGCACCTACACCCCACATGCCAATAAGAGATATAACAGAAAGATCATTCCTGCTGACAGAAGCCTGGGGCATATTTCTCTTCTTCTGAAGCTATTTTCTACTTCTTAGTTTCATCTCTCTCACTGACCCTTTTTCTTCTCTAAAAGGACTAGGGGCTTAGCAGGACAGCTAGGGGCTTTCCCAACACGCATTAGAAGGCTAACCTATATCCAGGAAAAAATAAGCAGTCTTTTTTTGTTGTTGTTGTTATTTGTTTTTCCCAGGTTGGGAAACTATCAAGCTCCATCAGGGAGCTTCTATGATCTCCCTGATCTATGATGGAACAACTCCTTTCTATGACAGTTATAATGTCTATTTTCCAAGATAACTTTTATTTTATGTACCAAGTGGTAGCTTGGTTGGAATAAAGAACAACTAAGAGAGCTCCTTCACTTTTGGAATTTTATTAAGCTTTCCAGATAATCCTCTTGTGAGGGTTTTGTTTTGCCACTGACTGATAATAGAGTTAGAAGAAATTAGACAAAGAATCACACTGAACTACATGTTCCTTTTCTCTCTCCTCATTTTTTTTGCTTTTCTCCCTTTTCCTTCTCATTTATTTTCTCTTCTTTTTCCATCTCTTCTTGCAACTTGTTTTTCTCCTCTTCCTACTTTCTCTCACCTTCATACACAATTGCCCATTATATTCCCAGCTTGATTAAAAAGAATAGCAACCTTTATAATGAAAACAGTAATACTCAATTTATTTAGTGTCTTTGTGTAATACCTATCATTGTGAATCCAATATTATGTTTTTATCCTTTTCATAATCCTGTCAGTATTGTCTTCATTTGTGTGAAAACTAAGAAATGATTTGCCCAGTGCCATACAGAAAATACTGGTAAAAGCAACAATCATCCAATATAATCCAATAGATTCTTCTTAAATGTTTCCAACTGATTATTTCAGAAAGAGCTAGAAAGACCTTCATGCACTGATGCAGAGTGAAATAAGCAGAACCAAGAAAACATCATATACAGTAACAGTGATATTGTGGAATGATCAACTGTAATAGATTTAGGTATTATAGGCAATATAATGATCCAGGATAATTCTGAGGGACTTATGACAAAGAACGCTATTCACCTCCAGAGAAAGAACTGTTGGAGTAGAAATGCAGAAGAAAGAATACAATTTTTCACTTTTATTTTGGTTTATTTGGGTTCGTGTTTTGGAAATTTGGTTCTATAAGATAACTCATAAAATGAACAATATGGAAATATGCTTTGCATGATAATATATGTATAACCCAGGTAGAATCACTTGCCAGCACTGTAAAAGGAAAGAGAAGGGAGAAGGGAGATAAGTTTGACTATATAATTTAGAAAAACTTATGTGGGAATTTGTTATTTATAATTGGTAATAGAATAAAATAAAATGTGAAAAAATTATTTTTATTATCAAAGGCCTCAGTCTTTTAAACTTTAAAATATAGGGATTGAGGTATATAATCATGTAGGGTCTTCCTTGTTCTGCCAGCATAGTTCTATGCACTCCTCCTCTGCATCCTCGTGCCAGACAGCCATACCCTCTATACCTAGCAAAACAAAATCAAGTCTTTACCTGGTACTGCCACCTCCATCCAGTGATCCCCTGTCCTCACTTCTCAGACACAGGACCAGTGATACCTTTTTAACATAGCAGCAGTGCCATTCACCTGCACTCAGATACCTCAGTTAGGGAGCACCTGCCTTGTGGAGGCCTGTAAATACAGTCATACCAATCTCACAGTTGTTTATTCAGTTATATCTGCATATTCAAACCTCTATGAGGAGGTTTGCTCAGAGTACCAGAGGGGAAACAAAGTACCAAAGGAAAAATGATACCTGGGCTGGGAGAAAGGCTTGTCATCTTATAGAAGTCATCTCTTAATCCATAATTTATTTTGTCTACTGCCCCAAAGTATAGATATATTCTATTTAAAGGCAAGAAACTGGCCTGCCCTGTAAATAAGTATTTGATGCACTTCATAGTTTCATTGTCTTTTAACTTTCCTTTATCTCATTCCTGGCCACATGAAATTTTTATTTTTTAAATTTTGTAGTTATTTTCCTTTGCTAATTAAATTGCCTGGAAAAGAAGAAAAATCTAAATTCTGGGTCTATGATGATGAATTAAAAAATAATTCCCTTCTATTGATCTTTCTTTCCTTCTTTCTTATCCTCTAGTCTCCGTTTCTGACTTTTTGGATATTTTTCTCTGCCTCAGCAGCCTTATCAACACTGGAAGTATTCCCCACCTAATGGCCCCTTCCTCTAACTGTTCTATTCCTCCTAGAACTTTTATTTTAAGGAAAATGCCCAGGTCAATCAGGTCTTCATTCTCCTTGGGGACTACTCCTGACTCTAGACTTTCTTTATTATGGCCTAGTATCTTCTCCTTCACCTAGTTTTCAACTCACTGTTATGGGGTTATCCCCTAGTATGTAAGCTCCTTGATGGCAAGGGCTGTCTTTCTATCTGCTCAGTTCTTAACACAGTGCATGGTACATAACAAGAAATTGATAAATGCTTGTTGATTTGGCTTGACTCTCTCCACTATGTCCAAATGCCTGCCTTCCTTTGATTTCCTATTTTGGGTAATTATAAGTTCTTGCAACGGTAGCATTTCAAATTTAAAATATAATCACCTAAGGAGAAATATGATGTAATTTGGATTTTTTACCCCAACTGGTTGTGGAAATAATGATCTACTGAGAGGACCTCCAGGTCATCTGGTCATTGGGCTGAAGCTATCATTTCTAAAGCCAGATAGGCTTTCTTTGTAAACTCTTGCAGTCCCAGGATGCTGAGTTGATGAGTATGCACTTTAAGGGTCTTTTTGGCCTATGGAAAGTCAGGCATCCCATGCATCAATGAGTACTTTGCCGTGCATAGAGCTCCAAAGTTGCTGAGCAGTCCACCCAGCACCATAAATTACAGGGTAGTTATTTCTTAGTTATTTTGCAGTTACAGTGCAATTAGTTCCACTTAATGTCAACTTTTGCCAATACGTCTTCCATTAGCCTGAAAATTATCACTCGGATCTGGAACAGCAGTAATGTTCATGCTGTTTTCAGACTCCAGCTGAGGTGTAGGAGGGGAAAGAAATGAGGGGCTTATTGGTGGGAAGATGAGGTTAGCTTCCTTTGTGAATGTCAGAGCAGGCTTTCCCAGATCCCTGGTGGCCAACCTCAGCTCTTCTGTCTCTCCTTCCTGAATCTATGATTGTGTGAGACAGTCACTGGAACACATTGTCTATACCATAGCTGAGAAGCACTGTTTGACTGGTGAAAAACTGCAGTCAGCTTATTAATATTTTCCTAGAAAAGTCTGATAAGGTGGAATCTAGAATACATACACATGATATATATGCATGTATATGTAGGATAAATATTTATATATGCACATATGTATATACAACTAGGATCTATATATATGCATAAACTCATATGTACATATAAATCTAAGGTACATATGAACATATAATATTTATATGTTTTATTTATATATATATATATCGTTCCAAGCAAGGGAGAAAAAGGCAATAACTTATAACTTCATAGTTGGCTTGATATCGCATTGTCAAACCAGTTCTTCTGCCAAAGACAGATAGGTAACTATAGAAATAAAATTAAGATACTGCCTGAAAGGTAGACTTTTCCATTTCCCCTGATTTGTTTGTGGTGTCACCTTTATTTCTAGATCAAGGATCCATTTTGATTTTATCTTGGTATATGGTGTGAAATATTGGTCCATGCCTAATCTCTACTACACTACTTTCCAATTTTCCCAATAGTTTTTGTCAGATAATAACTTCTTTCCCCAAAATCTAAGCTTTGAGGGTTTATAGAAGATTAAATTGCTATGGACATTAACTGTCATGTGTTGATTATCTAAACTAGTCCATGTTCCATTGATCTACCACTCTATTCCTTAGCCAGTACCAGACTATTTTTATGATTAGTGCTTCATAGTATAGTTTGATATCTGGTATAGTCAGGCCTCCTTCCTTCATATTTTTTTCATTAATTCCCTGGATATTCATAGCCTTTTTTCCTTCCAGATGAACTTTGTTGTTATTTTTTTCTCGGAAATAATTTTTGAGTAGTTTGATTGGTATGGCACTGAATAGGTAAATTAATTTAGATAGGATTCTAATTTTCACTATATTAACTCAGTCTATCCTTAAGTAATTAATATTTTTCCAGTTGTTTAGGACTGAATTTATTTCGGTGAAGAGTGTTTTATAATTGTGTTTATATAGTTTCTGGGTTTGTTTTGGTAGGAAAAGCCCCAGGTATTTTATACTGTCTAGAGTTCTTTTGAATGGAATTTCCTTTTCTAGCTCTTGCTGTTGGGTTTTTGTTGGAGGTATATTTTAAAAGATGCATAGGAATTTAATAAGCAAAATATAAGAGAGAAAATGTCCTAGATATAAAAAATAGCACAAACTCAAGTATCCTTCATTTTAGGGGAAAATAATTGATTTAACATTGTAATGATTCCTGGTACAGAGCTGAGATAAATTAGTTGAATGAGAGTTTTACAAACATGCCTCACTAATTTATAAATAGCTTGACCCCCAGATAATATAAAGGCAATACGAAATAAATGAAAGCATACTGGATTTGGACTCAGACCACCTAGGTGCATATTCTTGGTTCTGTTACTTGTGATTTGTAGTATATTGATCCTGGTGCTCAGTTTCCTTATCATAAAAATGATAGAGTTAGATTTAAATGACTGTTAAGGATCCTTTTAGCTCTAAATATATAACTCTATGATCTATGATCTTGTGATCTATGATCTGTCCCTATCTTGATTATCAGGCAAGACAGGGACTAGGTTTCTGCTCTTTCAATGGGTTCATACCCTGTTTCCTCATTCCCCCTCCCCCAACTATAGTTTCTACCTCCTCCTCAGAGATTAATAAGCAAATTGTATCACTTCACTTCTGAGTTTTAGACTTACTAGGCATATATATCTTTGTATCCTCTGGCCTAGTTCCTGGTACCTAGTAGGTTCTTAAGAAATGCTTGTTGATTTGAAAATGAAATTTAATTCACAAAATAAAGTGACTATAAAATCAACGAAGTTTAGAACTGGAAAGATCTAATTTCCATCTAAAATGTAGATACCTTCAACAGTATCCATAACAAATACATTTTATAAAACCTTCAAATGTCATACATAGTCAGATTATCATTATATTTTGGTGAAGAATCTCAGATTGGAAAGGACTACAGTATTAATTTATTCCAATCATCCCCAATAAGAATTCCCTCTACTATAAGACTGGCTATCAATCATTTAGCTTTTGCTTGAAGACCTGTAAGGATGGGGAGGCCACTGCTTCCTGGATTATTATTATTTTCCAACCTTCTAGAGGCATTCCAAAAATAGAATGATAGAATCTTAGAACTACAAGGAATTTTAAAGGCAATCACTCTACTTTACCTTATTTTTAAAAAATTAAGATCTTTTGTTTTCATATCACCTCCATTTACCAATGTATCTCTCTTCCCTTTCCCATCCCCTCCCACAAAATTATCCCTTGTGGAAAAGAATACAGAAGGGGGAAAAACATTTTAGCAAAACTAACCAACATGACCACAAATTTTGAAATTATATGCATTTTTCCCTCACTTGACATATAAAGAAACAGACTTAGAGACTTCCGGGTAAGATGGCGGTAGTGTAAGGAGCAGCTGCTCGATCTCTCCTGATCGAACCATACAGGACTCCTCAAGGGGAAATAAAAACGAGTCCAGAGGAACAAAGGAACCCCACAACAGGGCGCAGCATTGAAGGTATGCAGAATCGGGGCATTTCCATGCTATAAAGGGGTGAAACAGCTCTCACTAAACCGAGAGAGGAAGAAGCCCCTCCCCCACCCACACAAGTGGGTAAACAGGACTGGGGCAACCAGATAATCACTGGCAGCCCCGGAGCCTGTACCTGTGTGCTGCAAGAAGAGGGACCCCAGGTGGCTGGGGACTTTCCCGAGCGCCCATGTGGGTGAAGGCACCGCCTCGGGCCTGGACAAAGGCCCCTAAAACACGGCCTTTCCCAAGTGCTGAAGGCATCGCCTCAGGTACGAATAAAGATCTCCAGCCCACGGAATTTCACTACCTTCTGCAGGGGTGAAGGCAGGGCCCTAAGAGCATCTGCGCAGGCAAAGGCAGTGCCCTAGGCTTGAATAACGATCTCCAGCCCAGGCTTGGACCTCCAGTGAGGACCCCATGCAGACTGGAGCTCTCAGTGGAAGCAGCCCCAAAGACTGCTGAAGGAACCTCAGGCAGAGGGGCAGACCAGGAACTACCAGGAGGCCTGACCCCAAGGACAAGGAGACCTGAGCCCCCCTGAGCTTGCAAGGCCCAGGCAGACCCTGAGTGCAAAGACAAAGCTGAAAAGGGGCAGGGCTAACTATGGCCAGCAATAAGGAAGTCCAGAAGAAAAAGACTATCAAGAGAAACTCTGGAACACTGGACAACTTCTACACAGAGAAAATCCAGACAACAGAGGAGGGAAAACA
Source organism: Gracilinanus agilis (assembly GCF_016433145.1). Taxonomy (NCBI): domain Eukaryota; kingdom Metazoa; phylum Chordata; class Mammalia; order Didelphimorphia; family Didelphidae; genus Gracilinanus; species Gracilinanus agilis. The sequence continues at coordinate 326,251,353 of NC_058131.1, read as the reverse complement.
AAAA
>NC_058131.1:326190625-326246478 GCF_016433145.1 Gracilinanus agilis | reverse complement strand
GGGGGGGGGGGGGGTGAAGGGGAAAGTAGGGGCATAAATTATGTAAACAGATTAAAAACGAATATTAATAAATGTCTAAAAAAAAAAGAAACAGACTTAGAGAGAAGCCCAGCACATATAGCTACTAAGTATAAATCAAGACTCATACACAGGTCCTCTTTAAAAGGTAACTTCAGTGTTTAGGGGTTTTTCTTTTTTGGTTGTTTGCAATAACCCTTTCCTTCATTCCCACAACTATACCATTGTCACTGCTAAATGTCAGAAGAGCCTTCCTGAGAGTGAGCAAAAATCTCAATGTGAGTGTATTTTTCAACACATATAACTAAATGAGTCAGTCTTTCCAAGTTGTCCCCATGGGAGTACTTATTTCAATATTTCCATTTCTCAAATGATGTCACAAGCTCCTCCTTGGGAATTGCCTTCTAAGACTATGGCCCATTTTTTTGAATTTCCTCAATGATGGCAAATCTATATCCTGTGAAAGTTAATTTACATATTGGAAACAGCCCAAAGTCAATCAAAGCCAGGTCTCAGGAATAAAGTGGAGAATGAAGCTGATTGATAACAGGTTTGGTCCAAAGTGAGATTTGGTTCTGGCAGGATGACACTGCTTTTCCTCTGTGGCTCGTAAACTTACTTGGAAGCCAGTTCCCAAAGGAAGTGTTCAGATAAGGTCTAAACAACAGTAGCACCATTTGAATAAATGTATTACCTCCTAAGGGAATTCTTTTGAAGAAGATACCATTCTACTGGATTTATAAATTCTGTTCTTTTTTTATTTGTTTGTTTTGTTTTGTTTTTCAATTCAGTGTGTAGTATTCAAGAGTATTTGTCCTTAGTGTTCAAAAACCTAAATGAGTCCTAGCTCTGATACTAAGTAGCTGTGTGACCTTGAGAAAGTCACTTATGTACTTTGTAACATAGCTTCCTCATATTTAAAACAATGATGATAATGTAAAATGTTCAAAAAGGAGTAGAATGACAGTTTTGGGTAAAACTGGATAGGACTTTTAAAAACTAGCAGGACATTTCATATTTTAAAGGCGATAGAATCCCCCAAAACATGGAAAGACATAAGTGAAGTGATGCAAAGTAAAGTGAGCAGAACTACGACAATCTTGTACACAGTAACAGCAATCATACACAATGACCAACTGTGAATGAATTAACTATTATCAATAAGGCAAGGATTTAGGACAACTCTAAGGGACTTATAAGGAAAAATGATATTCATTGCCACAGAAGGAACTGATGGAGTCTGGATGTAGATTGAAGCATACCATTCTTCACTTTATTTCTTTTCTGAATTTATCTCTAGTAAAAGTGAAATGTATCTTCTTTTACTACATGATGAACATGGAATTATATATTACATGATAACACATGTACAATCTATATCATTATCAGGAAGGAGGGAGGATTTGTAGGGAGGGAAAGTATGAATTGCAAAATGTGAGAAAATAATTATTAAATTGTATCTATTTGTTATGTGGGAAAAATATAAAAAATAAAACAAGAAAAAAGCAATGGGAACCCCCTGGATTTGATTGAGTAGGAAAATAACCTAGTCAGATGTGTGCTTAAGGAAAATTACTTTGTTATCAATGTGTAGGGCACACTGGAGTGGTCAGAGACTTATGGCAGAAAAAATAATCAGGAAGCTGTTACAATGATCTAGATAAGAGGTAGTGAGATTCTGAATTAAGGTTTTAGCTATGTAAGTGGAGGAAAGGGGTCACATTCAAGAGTTATTGCATACGTGGAAGTAGAAAGATTGGTAAATGATTGACTATGTGGAGTAAAGAGGCTGAAGAGTTGTGAACAATTCTGTGGTTACAAATGAAGGAGATGGAAAGCATGGTGATGTTTTCAAGAGAAAAGGAAACTTGGAAGAAGGAAGATATGGGGGAAAATAGAATAAGATATAGATAGTTCCTTGATTGGAACTATGAGTTCATAGATATTGGCAGTTCCTGAAGTTTTACAGGTCACCCATCTATGCCTTCTCATCCCTCTAGTCTTTTGATTCACATCCTCCTATCAATCATTAATGGAGAATTGGCTCTACCCATTGTGTTGTGGATAGGAGTGGGAGATTTATTACTGATGTCCTGGTATGGTATGAATACCAGTAGAACATGCAGTCTCTCACAGATTAATCCCTCACTCTTTCTATGTAATAAACCCCTTCTTTTCTCAAGCAGAGAGCTTTTACAATTCTCTGATTGCATCCTTTAGACTCTCTCTTGTGAATTCTTCAATCATAAGCTATAGAAGTCTGATCATCTTTTCCCTAAAACTTCTCCTTGCCCTTTGGGTGATTCAACTTTAAGTCTTTAGAGACTGTAGTATTCCCTGACTCCCAGACATATTTCCAACAGAACTGGAATAAATTGCTTAAGATATTTTGTAACAGGCTTTTATTTTAGGAAGCAGCCAGAAATCATTAAAATGATTGTACAACCGGCGGCTAAGTGGTACAGTGGATAGAGTACTGGACCTGGAACCAGGAAAACTCATCTTCCTAAGAGTTCTAATCTAGCCTCTGACACTTACTAGCTTTGTGACCTTGGACAAGTCCATTAACTCTATTTGCCTTAGTTTCTCATCCATAAAATGAACTGGAGAAGGAAATGGTAAAACCATTCTAGTATCTTTCCTAAGAAAACCCAAAGGGGGTGGGTAATTAAGAGTTGGAGACAACTCAAACTGAAAAACAAGCTATTTCCCCCATGTTCTCCAACTTCCCTTTCAGTTTTGTGCTCAGATCAGTATCCATTTGCAGTGTCTGTCTAATGTTATACCAACTACAAGTGTTGTTCATTCAACTGAAATCTCTGAATCATCTCTGCCTCTTTCCTCTCTGTTAAAACACATACCAGTCCTCAAGTCTGGTCATTTGGACTACCTTAGTATCTTACTTGGGGCCTCCTCCTTCTGAATCAAACACTCTTTTGGGCCCTCAAACTCTTCTCATCGAAATGATTAAAATGTCCTACTAAGACTAAGTTTTCTTCCTCTACTCTATCATCACCTCTTCTGTCCAGGTAATCTTGATAATGGCCTTCTCAAATATTGTCACATTATGCAAAAATCTCCATGGTTTTATTGTATGCCTCCTGATCTAGGAATTTAAGGCATTCCATAATCTGACTCCAGCCTATCTAACAAGTCTTATCTCATGCTAGTCACTTTACCATTTCATATATTCTTGCCATAATGGAATACTCACTATTCTCCTTTTCATCCCAATCTCTCAAGGCTTTGTATCTTTGCCCAAACTGTCTGTCACATCTGGAACCAATGTAGCATTGTCCAAATTGCTCAATCTGACAGGACCTCAGTTTTCCCACCTAAAAATGAGGGGTTATACTTCTAACTTGAGATCTATGGTCCTCTAACTCCCTTCTATTCTGCCTATTCAGTTAATCTATTTTTTTGAAGCCTAACCTACAAACTTCCTGCTATGGGCCTTTCCTTGACCTCTGGTTGAAAGTGAGATTGCCCTTTTCAGATTTTCTATAGAATTTGCCTAAATCTTTACTTTGACCTTACCTTATTCTCCACCGCAGAGTAATTACTGTTCATATTATCAAACTACTTCAAAACATGTTCTATAGAATATATCTCTTTGTAATTTTGGTGCCCCACATCTGAAAAAGCTTATAATACAGTAGACTATTCAGACTTATTGGTCAACATGATTAGAAGGAGCATTTATAAGAATTATCTTTTCTGTATACATATATATATATAATAACAATGAAACCCAAAGGGACTAGGTAACTTGCTTTATATTATACAGTAAGTTAAAGACTGGGCTGAGGCTGAACCCAAGTTGACTTGGTTCCTATTCTAGTCAAGAGAATCCCCATAGCACAATGCTTCACAGTGAGTATAGGCATACATCATTTTGTTACACTTTGCTTTATTATACTTCATATAATATTTTTTATGAATTAAAGACTTGTGGCAACTCTGCTCCAAGCAAGTCTATCAGAACCATTTTTCCAACAACATTTATTCACATCCTGTGTCCTTGTCACATTTTGTAATTCTCACAATATTTCACATTTATTATTATTATAATATCTGTGATGCTGATTTCTAATTAGTTATCTTTGACATTACCTTTTTAATTTATTTAAGGCTCTACAAACAGTGCCCATATAACATGGTGAAATTAATTGATGAAAGTTGTGTGCACTGACTGCCACACCAACTGTACACTCAGACCTCTCTATTCCTAAGACACAACAATATTGAAATTAAGCCAATTAATAATCCTAAATTGGCCTCTCAGTATTCAAGCAAAAGGCAGAGTCAATCAAAGCAGCACTCTTCATTGTTGTCTTATTTTAAGAAATTACTGTAGCCACCTCAATTTTCAGCAACAACTACCCTGACTAGTCAGGAGCCATCGACATCAAGGCAAGACCTTCCAGCCACAGAAAGATTATACCTCACTGAAAGCTCAGTTAGATGATGGTTAGCTTTTCTAAATAACAGAATATTTTAAATAAAGATATATTCTTCTTTTTGAACATAATACTATTACACACTTAATAGACAATAGAATAGTATAAACATTCCCTTATAAATATTAGGAAATCCAAAAATTCATGGGACTCACTTTATTACAATATTGCCTTTATTGTGAATATTTTCTTCTTATTATTTATCTTATTACTTCACCTTATTATAGGTATGTGATTTAACTTAATCAGAATGTGTCTTAAATGGAAGTGTTTGGATTCCATAAAGCAAATATATGCTCTGCCTTATCAATTTTGTGAATTTTATAAAATAGTAAAGTTTACTGTGAATGATTAAAAAGGTAAGTTGGGAAATAGCGTTAACTAGCAGTCCAAAGTAGAAGGGGGCAAATAGTATCATTCTAGTCATACTTGTATTATTTTTAGTAAAAAGAACCTATCAGCATGGGACTACAGGAAGAAGGAAATAGTTTGAATGTGTTTGTACTTTATACTTCTATTTCTCAATTTACTCTTGACTTTTCTCATCACTAAACTTAATTTTACAGGTTTAGATTTCTCTTTATTTGAAACTCCCACCAGTATGGACTCAGGATGCTAATAATGATGTGACCTTTGTTCTGTGAGAAAGAGGGAAGGATATTAAAGTCTCCTAAAAAGTGCATATATATGTTCACTTTGGGAATGGATGGGCTGTCTGGCTCAAATGTTTTGAGTTCAGAGACCTACAGCTACTTGAAAACCAAGGGAATTGAATAGGAAGAAAGCTGTCTATATCAAACAAGGGTACTACGCGGATTTTGTGCCCAGCCTGATACTTTGGAGTATCAAAGACATTCTTTCTCCTCATGAACAGAATGACCCTACATAAATCAATATAGTGAAAGGCAAAAAGAAGCAGGGAGGGGGAGTGATGGCCTAAAAAGAAAAAAAAATGCAGGAAGAGCAAGGATGCAAGCGGAGCTTTGAGGAAGCATGTAAAAAAGAAAGTGAAAAAAGAAATAGTGAGAAAAGACCAAAAGAGACAAAGACAAGATTAGAAGAAGATCCAGAACAAGGAATTGAGTAAAGAAAGAAAGAGAATAGAGGAGTGAGGGAGAAAAGAATTAAGCAGGAGTAAATGAGAAACATATTTGTAAGAATATGTGAGAACGAATTTTCTTTCTGATTATGGTAAACAGAACTAAGAATGACAAAATAGGATAGAAAAGACATAGAAGAGAGAATGATGGGGAATTATATAAAAGGGACATAGAAAATAAGGTGAAGAAAATTAAAACCATGAAAGGAGAAGAGGGAAATAAATGAAAAAGAAAAGGAAGGAAAAAGACCAAGTTTATGAAATTGAGAGTGAAAGAATGAGACAGGTAAAGAATAAAAGAAGGAGACTGAGAAAGTTTTAAAAAAGATGAAAAAAGAAAGAAAAAAGGTGGAAGGAGGAGAGTGATGAATGAAAGAATGAGGCAAAAGACTAGGGAATGAGTGGGGACAAGACAAGTGAAGAAAATGAAGCATCAGAAAACAAGAGTATGGAAAAGAGAATGAGGAAATAAGACAAAAAGAATGAATGAAACCTAAGATACCATCATGAAAGAGAATTAGAAGGAAAAGAAAGAATGAGAAAAGGATGAGAAGGAAGGGAAAAGATGAGGGACAAAGAGAATCAGAACATGACAGAAGAAATAGCAAAAAAAAAATAAAGAAAGAAGGGGGGCACTGCCACTGATAGTAATTCTTGACTAAAAGCAAGTACTGGAAACTAAGGAGAAAGGACAACAAAAGGAGGCAGCAGAGTGTCAGATCCAAGCAATAGCAGGAAAGAAATTTCAGTTTGAAAATGAGTGTTCTGATTGATCTGACATAACTGCCCTCCATTGTGCCACCTTCTTGGGTGCCACTGAGTATTGGCTAGCCAGAACAGAAGCTCATATTAACCTCTGGGCCAGAAGAACCCCATAGCAGAGGGATACCACTGAGCCCAAAGTCTCTGGAACTTTTAAATTCCTCTAGAGTATTATGAAGGAAAGAGAAGCACTGTGGTGATGAGCAAAAGAGCAAAGATTTTGGAGGAGGGAATTATGGGAAGAAGCCAGAGAAAAGGAATCAAGTCACCAAGGCAATTAAAAGAATTTCCCAGGTTGGTTTTGCTCTTTAACAGCTCTGAGGGGCATGTGCAGGCACATCTTGTTCCTGGAACTCAGGTTGCAAGGCTGTGATTTAAACAGGTGTTGCTATTTTTGTTCTATTTGCTATCTATTTCCATCCACAGGACATACCCTCACTTACTCAACTGCAGGAAGGAACTCGTGAGAGCTAAATGGAGCTGGATAGCTCTTTTTTGCTACCTGCATAGTTAACACCTCCCTCTCCCTTCTAAAATCAAATTTTTAAGTAACAACAACAATGAGAAATGTACTCCCCCCCAACCTTTTCAGCACAGGACTTACGGCACTTTCCTCAGCAGGCCATTTCCTGCCAAAATATGGACTTCTCCCCTCTAGGTTCCTAGCACTCCATTGTTACAGTCTATAAAGCATGTGAAGTTAATGAACATTTATTAAACACTTTCTATTTAACAGACACTATGCTAAATACTAGGAATACAAATACAAAGGAAAGGACAGCTGCTACCCTTTAGGAGCCTACATTCAAACAAGGGAAGACAAGGCCTAAAAGAAGGCTAAATCAAGAGGATAATGAAGGAGTAAGTCATGATCATCATCATCATTATTTTAAGTATGGGATTCAGAGATGAATTTAGAGAGAGTTTAATTCCAAGGTTCATTTTACAAGTGGAGAAATGGTGAGTGAGAGATTTTATTTACCAAAGTAACAAAATTAGCAAGTGTCAGATGAAGATCTGGAATGGGTGAAGGAGAATCCCTAATTCCTTGATGCTAGATAGAGCTTATAGCAGAAAAAAATGGAATTATCCCCACTTTTCAGATAAGGAAAATTGAGGGTCATAAAGAAAATGTTGCTTGTCCAAGTTTGTCAAATTAGGAAGGAGCAAACTTGAATTCTGGTTTCTTAACTCCAGGTCTGACAATGCTACTTACGTATGGAAAAGTGATTAGTAACTATCTAGTACAGAATTACTCAGGCCCAGAGAAATAGAATGATTAGCTTTGGGACATATGAGTAATAATTAGAAGAGCCAGAATTTACATTTTGTTGTTCTGACTTCAAAACCAATGTACTTGACATGATACCTCATTGCTTCCCAATATACAAAGTATTAGCTCAGAGAGTAAAAAAAAATCTCAGATAAATATGCCCAAACTTTGAGATATCTAGGGAAGAATAACAGGAGAGGAAGTATGAGACCTAGAGAAGGGGATAGAGTAGAGAAAATTAATGAAAGGAAGACAGAAAAAGAAAGTAATCATGAGTTCCTCCAGAATCAACAAAAGATATATATAAAAAGAATTGTATTTGTAAAATATTAGCAAAAAAAAGTTTTTAGTTCAGTGCCTGGCATATAGTAGGTGCTATGTAAATGCTGATTCTCTTCTTTCACTTCCTTTCCCAATGAATGTGTGTGTTTATGTATGTGTATCTATATGTGTGTAAGTGTCAATGTGTACACATATAGCAAAGAAAAATCGTATGGAAGATATTTGACAACTGCAATATTATTTGAAGAGAAGTTTTAATAGTATATGTTCTAGATAGATGATTATTAATACTTTTTGATGAGCAGTCTTGATTTTCTTTTCTTTCTTTTCTTTTTTTTGTGAACATGATAGGGATACAGCATAAGTCCTTCTTTCAAAAGCAACCAATAGAGCTTAACTGTCCAGTCACGGAGCAGCCCTTCCAGAAAGAAATCAGTAAAGTGACTGATAAATCAAGTGTGATAAATTTCAGGAAGGGAAGAGAGAAGGAACCCCAACACCATGTCCTCCTAAATGACCTGAGTTTGATTTTACATGAGTCAATCATATCCTCTGAATTGTGTTTAGGAAATTGGTAAGGGGTCTGTGGAGGAGGTGGCCACACAGGAGGAAAGAGGAATTTAAAGGAACTGGAGCTATTTAACCTGAAGGAAAGAAAGCTTAAAGGTGCCATTATAGCCATCTACAAGTCTCTTAAGGACTGTCATGTGGCAGAGGAATTGCTTTTGTTCTTCTTGGCCCTCTAAGAAAGATTTAGTTACTATTGTTGAAAGCTGCAGGAAAGACAATTGAGTCTCCTTGAGAAGAAAAACTTCCCAACAATTGTATCTGTCCCAAAGTAGAATGGGGCACCATGGGAAGTATTGCATTGCTCTGCTGAATGTCTTCACAAAAAGATGGAGCGACACTTGTCAGGACTGTTTTGGAAGGGATTGAGGGTCATGTTCAGATTGGATTCATGGCCTCTCAGGTCCCTTCTACCTCTAAGTATCTTTGATTCGGAGTGGGGTTGAGTCTGGGATTATCTAGTAGTCCTTCAAAGAAAATCTGAAACCTTAACATTCCAGTTCAGCTCAACAGATACAAGAAAGATGCTACTGATAACAAGCAAAGGCAGAGCCATTTTCTTCTGAGAAAAAGCACAAAATAATAATGATTTACTACTCCCAAAGGTCATTATATCCTCATATATATCTCCAGACAGGACAGAATAGTCTACAAATAATAGCTGACACTAATATATGACCAAATGGTTTAAAATAATAATAATAATACCTAGCATTATACAGAATTTTAAGGTTTTCCAAAACACTGTACATGTCTAATTTTAATCTTACAATAACCTCGTGAAGGTGTTACATTATCCCTATTTGATATGTGAGGAATCTGAGGCAGACAGAGGTTGACTCCCCCAGGGTCACATAGGAGGTTATATATAACCTCAAGTCTTTCTGATTCCAGATCTATTGCTCTTCTTCATTGCTTATCCGTATACCTTATGCCCACAGACCAGCTTTATATACACTTCACATGCATAGTCATTTGATCCTCAAAACACCTACTAAAGGTAGGTGATACAGGTATTATTATTCTTATTTTACAGATGAGAAAACTGAGGCTCAAATAGATTAAATGAATTGCCTGTATTCACACAGTGTAGAGGTAGACTTTGAAACCAGAACTGTCAGAAGTCCTATGCCTGTACTAGAATACTGTCCTGAAAAGTAGGGGACCAAGGCATTTTCTAGTCCTCACTCTGCAATTAGACTTAGGTCCTTGGACAAGACTCTTTCCTTCTCAGGGAGACAATTTCTTCATTTAGAGAATGACTGACTAGATGATCTCAAAGTATCCTTCCATTAATAATTTTATGAAACTCATCTAAGATATGTGTTGGTTATAACACCCAGTCTTATAAATTAGATTAGAGATAGCTTCCAAGTCCCCTTTAAAACTCTAATTTTTAGTATTTTGTGATGTCCAGGAGAAGATCATTTATAGCTTGACAGGAACTTCAGAACTACCGCAACAACAATAATGACAAAACTAGCACATTAGAGTCAGAAGGTGGTTTGTGCCATAGGATATATAAGGACAGTGGCAGAACTGGGTCTAGAGTCTTGATCTCCTGACTTCTAGATCAGTGGCAGCTAGCTTCCAGTCCCTTCCCCCTTTTTGTTTCCCCCAAAATCTTTCCAAGGTATATATTCAATTGCCTTTACACAAGTAAAATGAGAAGATCTTCAGATGAAAAATCAGAAGGCTCTAAGCAAAAAGATTTAGGTAACATCCAGGTATTTAGTCAGACCCCAGTGTCTTCTGATGAAGTAGAGCTGTAACAATGGGAAGATATTTGGCATTTTAACTCATCATATTCTTGAGAACCCCTTATTTGCATTCTGAAATAACACTGTTTACCTAACCAAGGTCTGGTTAACACAAATGTTAAACAGACCTTGGTTAGGTTAAATGGCAACACATCCCAAGAATTTGTCTGGTGGCCAATTTGAAATTCCTCCTTTCTATATTCCGACTCAGATCATGTAGATCTAAGGTATGTTTCACATTTCTTTAGGCAGTTTTGTGTTTCAGTTGCTTCTCCATACAAAGAGCATTTTAAAGGTTGAATATTTTGATTTTTTATTTGACTTTTTACATTGTTTATGCCCTCCCCCATCCCCAGCCCCTGCTGGCCTTCCCTCCCCTGCTCATTTTAGTTTTTAGACTTTTCTGCCTATGTGAAGCAAATGTTTTCATCCTTCTTGGTGTTTTTCCTTTCTGTCTTACAAATCCTTAAAGAAACAGAGTGTGATTGAATTTTATGTGGTGCTGGGTGAATACCCCTGGAGACTGGAATCTTCCTTATTCAAAAAGCTGTTTCCTTGCCTAGTAGCCCACATAACCACTTTCAATTCTGTCATTAATATTATTGAGTAATACTGGGAAAGGTAGAGGTAGGATGGAGTCTTGGAAAAGACCTATGTTCTTGTCCTGGTTATGGAACTTACTACTATGATTTCCTTGAACATCACCTCCCAAAACTTCAGTTTTTCTAATCAGACTAAGGGAGATAAAAATATTTGTGTGGGTCACCTTGAAGAGTGTTTCCATGAGGATGAAGTCAGTCATATTAGTTAGAGAAATGCAAATTAAAACAAGTCTGAGATCTGCTGTTCTATCTGGTTTCAACTCCAGGGAACAAGATTCCACCAAAGCAGGTAACCCCTCTAGTCCATTCAATCTCTCTTTCCTGCTTCCTTTTGTCTATCACCTACCCCGATTAGAGTGTAAACTCCTTGAGGGCAAGGAGTACCTTTTTATTAATTGTACCCCCAATGCTTAGCTCAGTGTTGGCACATAATAAATGTTGTTTGGATTGCATAACACAAAGCCAGGTTATAAGAGAACCAGATCTAGAGACAGAAGGAAACTTTCAAATTATTTAGCCTAAATCCCTCATTTCACAAATGAGGAAACTGAGGTTTATAGACATGAAGTGATTTGTACAAAGTTGTATAGTAGGAAAGGAAGCTAGTCATTGAACCCAGGTCTTTGGACTCCAAATTACACCTCACTAAATTCAGTGCTTTTTCCATCTTTTAAATCAAATGTTTATAAAGCAGATATATATTCTCAATTAAGTAAGGGCCAAAAGTTTTGCAGTTGGTTAGTTCTTACATTCTGAGCAAGGTTAAAAGAGCCTGAGGCTAAGGACCAAAGGGACTTTTATAGATAGTTAAATAAGCAAAACGTTCTGCATTTCTAGTGGTACAGTGAAAGCCAGCTAATTGTAAAGTTTGTAATGTACCAGGATTAGAAAAAACTAAGTACATGCTTAATTAATTTATTTAGTTAGCCATTCACATACATTTTATGTCACAAGCTGTACTTGGACTAGAGGGAGAAACTAAGAAAAGTAAGATTCAACCTCTGCCCTTGAGGAGTTTACATTTTAATAGTGAAAATATGATTTGCACAAACCTAATAGAATTATTTTTTTTTATTTCTTCAATATTTTTGTTCAATTGTAATTTAAAAACATTTTAACATTTTTAAAAAAATGTTTCAAGTTCTCTCCCTTTCCTTTCCCTTAGATGGCAAGTAATTTGATATAGATTATACTTGCGTAGTTATGCAAAACATATTTCCATATTAGTCATTTTTGAAAGAAAACACAGACTCTCCCCCACAGACCAAAATACATAGACACGCAAATAAAATTTTAAAAAAATAGTATGCTTTGATTTGCATTCAGACTCCATCAGTTCTTGCTCTGGAGGTGGATAGCATTTTTCATCATAAGTTCTTTGGAATTGTCTTAAATAACTATATTGCTGAGAATAGCTATCATTCATAATTGATCATCACTTGAAGTTACTGTGTACCATGTTCTACTGGTTCTGCTCGCTTCACTTTGCTTGGAAGTTTTCACAGGTTTTTCTAAAAACATTGTGTTCTTAATTTCTTTTTGTACAATAGTGTTCATCACAATCATGTAACACAAGTTGGTTTAGCCTTTCCCCATTTAATAACCATTACCTTCATTTTCAGTTCTTTGCCACCATAAAAAAAAAAAAAACTGATGTAATTTTTTTTTTTTGTTCACGTAGGTCCTTTTCATTTTTTCCTTAAATCTCTTTAGGATTAAAGTAGCAATTGTATTGCTAGATCTACACAGTAGTTATATTGGTGGGTCACAGGGTATGAAAAAATAATTGAATTCTAAATTAGAAGTGAGAAGCTCACATTAGTAATAAATTCATTTCTTCAGCAGAAGCATACAAAGTTTACTTCTCTTTGTAACTCTAGCCTATAACATAGAGCAGGGGTCAGCAACATATGGCTCAAGAGCCATATCTGGCTCTTTTGAGGGCCAGATATGACTCTTTCTGCAGGAGCCATAAAGTCAATTTTTTTCAGGAGCTGTTACAGGAGTGCGCACTGTGAGCACTGTACAGCTCTCATGAAATTACATTTTAAAAAATGTGGCGTTTATGGCTCTCACGGCCAAAAAGGTTGCCAATCCTTGACATAGAGTGTCATACATAGTAAGCTCTTAATAAAAGAAAGAGAAATCACTTCTAGTTGAGAATGGGGAAGGCTGCAGGGAGGAGCTGCAATATGAGATAGGCTTTTAAGTATTGACAGAAATGGGAGGGGTGGGATAATCTTTCACATTGATAACATACTTTATAGTTTAAAATATTTTATGTTCATTATAATCCGGTATGATTTTATCATACCATTAGTATCCTCTGCCTCCCTCTTTGAACTCTGTGGCTGGAAGGTAGGGTAATGGGCTCAAGGTCCTCTATTTAGGAAAAAGAATCAACATAGTCAGCTCCATATTTCTAACCAGTTAGAATGCTCTTAGACTTCTTTGGACATATCTTCATCTTCTCCCCAAAACTTATACTTTACCTATGCTTTTTATCTTTGTTTTATCTTTCTTCATTAGATTATTAGCACCCTGAGAATAAATACTCTCTCATTTTTAACTTGTATTTGTATCCCCCATCATTTAAGAATATTCAGCTCATAGTAGACTCTTATTAAATGTTTTGTTGATCACCTGATTTGATCCATTTTAATTTTTTCCAGATTACATGCCAATACAATTTTTAATAATCATTTTCAGACATTGTGACATTGTGAAATCCATGTTCTTTCCTTTCCATCCCTCCCTCCTCTCCAAAAGACAAGTACCATGATATAGGTTGTATATATAATACATATTTCCACATTTGTCATGTTGTGAAACAAGACATGTTGCTTCCATGAAAAATTCATGGAGGAAATAAAGTAAAGAATGGTGCGCTTCAATCTGCACTCAGACTCCATCTGTTCCTTCTATGGCTATGGATAGCTTTTTTTTTTTATCATGAGTCTTTTGGAATAGCCTTGGATCCTTGCTTTGTTGATAATAGTTAAGACATTCACAGCTGAACACCATACACAAATTGTTACTATGGACAAAGTTCTCCTGGTTCTGCTCATTTCACTTTGCTTCACTTCATATAAGTCTTTCCCTGATTTTTCTTAGTGGGAAAAGATTTTCTTAGAGATCAGTTCTTTGTCATTTCTTATAACATAGCATCCATTACAATTATATGTCACACCTTGTTCAGCAATTAATACCAATAGATAGAGCAGCAAATGAAAAATAGAGGGGGCTGAGAGAGCAGTTTCGGTCTTCTTTTAAAGAAAGGCACTGAGAAGAGTTTGGTACTTCATCTTCTAACCCTCCAATCAAATGAGAGAGGAGGCAGAGGAAGGCGGTGTTAATCAGGCCTTTGGTTAGCAGCATGACTGTGCAAATCATTTCTCTGATTCTTAGTTTCCTAATTTGTAAGATGTATTATAATATTTGTAGTATTTATCTCACAAATCTGTTATGTTCAAATTCCTCTGACTGAAAAGTGGTATCAACACATGAGCTATAATTATGAATATCTAGGGCTTGTCCAAAGCTCATTTAAACCATCTGCTATCGGAAAGAATCTATGTAATGAATGGGTACCTTAACTCTTCATTCTTATAGGTTCTCCAAGGTCCATCTCCATATTAAGTCAGACCAAAATAATGGTCATAATAATTTAAAGTGCCTGAACAATATTATCCCTAACTGAGACATTCTTTCATTGAGTTTTGATTTAATTTTCTAGACCCTGCCTTGATAAAGAGTCTAAGAATTTCCCTGTAAAATGGCAAAGGAACAGGGTGCTATTTCATTTTCCCCTTTTTTTCTAAAAAGATGTAAAACACAGTCATGTTGGTAGATAGATTCTTCCATAAGGGCTCCTCAAGGACTCCTCAAGAAGAGAAAAAGCATCCCAAGAATTATGAATAGGTATTTGTGGTAATGCCATTCTATTTCCACATTAGGTCACCACCTGGTTTCCAGCCTTGGGGGAAAGAGAATAGCACTATGCTTTCTGTTTCAAGTATTTGCTCCCTCAGTTGAATGACCCACCCAAGATTTTGAAATAATTCTCCCCTGAGGCAGCCTCAAAGTATCTTGGACATTGACAATCTATCTAAATTCTTCCTTTAATTATTAGAAATTCTCTCTTGGTCATACCTTCCTCATCCCAGTGATTCTGAAGCTATGGTCATCTTCTGAACCACATCCTTGATTTTCTACTGCCTGATTCCTTATTTTGATTCTCTTCAACACACCACCCCAATATCCCACCACTAAACTACCCACTTCTTCCACTTGACTTTCTGGAATGTTTGTTTTAGAGGCATTAAACTTCCATCTTCTGGCTCCCATTGAGACTTGGCTTCTTCCTGATTGCCTTTATTTCCTTACTGTCATTTCCAGAATTTGCTGCACTTTCATTCATTTCCCCCACTGGTTGAGGTAGGAAAGTGAGAATACTCTTTATCTAACACTGTTAATATATTAGCACATATTAACCCTTTCCTATCATCACTCAGTAACCTCTCCTCCTTCAAGTGTTCAAAAAATTCACATTTACTATTCAATCGAAATTCTGGTAATACGTGTTGTTGTCTCCTGACCTCCAGGACAGTCTCCTTCTTTCCACATAAATTCAGTTCCTGGCTTACAGTCTTTCTCTCCTCCCCAACTGCTGGCCAAGGGAATTTCACCAAACATTATGACATTCAATCAAGTACCTTAACATCATAGTTCTTGAGCTTACTCATTTAACATGAACCATTTCTCTACCCTACCTCAGCTACACACAAAAATGGTTACACTTTTCAACTTGCCTATTACCAACAAATGTATTATTCCCATGTTCATGAACTCTGAAATTCTCTTATCTGGTTACAGTCTAAATCATTGTCATCCCACCATCTCCCTCCACATTCCAACCACAAACCTTGTTTTTCATCCACTTTGTAACCTCTAGTCTCTCAAATCCTGGGTTTATTTTATTTTATTTTTTTATTTTTGGCCTTCCACTAGCTACACTCTCCTCCTTTCTCTATCTTTTTAAATATATTAATATGCAATTTTTAATAATGATTTTCCAACTTTTTTCTATCCACATTCTCTCTTCCTTCCAATCTGTTCACCTCCTCAAGAAGGCAGATAATACAATATAGGTTGTGCATGTGTTATAATATAATGCATATTTTCATGTTCATCATATTGTGAAAGACACATATCACTTAAACTAGAGAAAAATTCATGGAGGAAATAAAGTGAAGAAGAGTATGTTTATAACTGCATTCAGATTCCATATGTTTTTTCTTTGGTGGTGAATAGCCTCTTTCCTCATGAGTAAGTTGGAGTTGCATTGCTAACAATATTAAGTTACTCAAAGTTGATCACCATACACTATTGTTACTATGTACAAAGTTCTGGTTCTTCTCATTTACTTTTCATCACTTCAATTCTTTACAGGATTATTTGTTTTGGTTTTTTTGGTGATCATCTTATTTGTCATTTCTTATGGCACAATAACATTCCAATACAATTATAGGCAACAACTTGTTCAGCCATTCCTCAACTGATGGATATCTCCTGAGTTTCCAATTCTTTGCCACCAACAAAAGGAGCTGTTATAAAATATATTTTTTTGTAAAAGTAGGTCCTTTTCACCTATCTTTGATTTCCTTCAAATATAGATCTAGTAACCTAGAAGTGATAGAGCTGGGTCAAAGGATATGCACAATTTTATGGCCCTTTGGATGGTTCCAAATTATTCTCCTGAGTATCAGTTTGTATGAGTTTAGAAAGGTTTATCAACAGGTATAAGTGCCCTGTTTTTTTCTCCTCCAACATTTATAATTTTCCTTTTTTTGTCATATTAGCCAATCTGATAGGTATCAGGTGGTACCTTAGACATGTTTTAATTTGTATTCTCTAATTAATAGTGATTTGGAGCATTTTTTCTAATTACTAAAGATAATATTAATTTCTTATTTGAATTACCTGTTCAGATCCTTTGACCATTTATCTCCCTTTCCTATCTTAACTTTCTTTGTGAACCAGCTAAACTCTACTCTCTTCTTTTTAGTCTCTTATATCACTAAGTATGCCCTATTAAGCCTCAACCTTAGATCACTCCCACCATCTGCTGACTTGCATCCTAAACATATACTAAAGTTCAAAGGTGGAGAAAAGCTTCCAATCAAGTAATTGTTCTGAGTCTACTACAGATTTATGTTACATAATCCCACCTTGGACATCACTACTGTTAGGTGATCCTTTTTTCCTGTTCCCTAGGTAAATAACTATCCCACTGTCCTCTGAGGCTTTTCAAAACCTTTTCATCCATTCTTGAATTTCCCATGAGCTCCTTACCCCACTCTCAGCTAAGAACCTTGCCTCATTTTTTAAGTTTATTTATTTAATTAATTTAGAATATTTTTCCCCTGGTTACATGAATCATGTTCTTTCTCTCTCCTCCTCCTAATACCTTCCTGTAGCCAATGAGCAATTCCACTGGTTTTACATGTCATTGATCAAGACCTATTTCCATATTATTAATATTCACACTATTCACTTAGAGTCTACATTTAGTCTTCATTTAGTGCAAATCATTTAGTCTACATCCCCAATCATATCCACATCAAAACATGATCAAGTAGTTGTTTTTCTTCTGTGTTTCTACTCCCACAGTTCTTTCTCTGCATGTGAATAGCATTCTTTCTCATAAGTCCCTCCAAATTGCCTTGGGTCATTGCATTGCTACTAGTAGAGGAGTCCTTTACATTCAATTGTGCCACAGTGTATCCATTTCTATGAATAATGTTCTCCTGGTTCTGCTCCTTTCATTCTGCATCAGTTCCTGGAGTTCTTTCCATTTCACATGGAATTCCTCCAGTTCATTATTCCTTTTAGCATATTAGCATTGCATCACCAACAGATACCACAATTTGTTGAGCCATTCCCCAATCGAAGGACATCCCCTCATTGTCCAATTTTTTCCACTACAAAAAGCACGATCACCACCACAATGACTGTTTGCCTCATATTTTATTAATAAAATTGAGTCCTTTTGTTGAGAATTCTATCTTCTCACCTATTTCTCATCTCACATCACCCAGATGCTTTTTGCTACCATCTTCTCCACCTCTGTTGCACATGAATGAATGGCAAATCCTCCTACAGGCAAAAGCAATCCCATTTCATTTGGTCTTCTCAAATAGATTGTCTCATTCTTTCTCTTTTTTATCTTCAATCTTTCCCTTTTTACTGACTAATTCTCTACTGCTTAAAATATTCCTATCTCTCCTCCTGTCCTCAAAATCTCTTAGTTAATCTCTCTATCTCCACTATCATATTCATGGTATGGGAGCGGATGGAGAAATCTGTTTACAGTAGATGCCTTTACTTCCTTTGCTATCACTCTTTTCTTTACTCTCTTTAGTCTGACCTCCAGTCTTTCCCTTCAACCAAAAATGCTTTGTCCAAAATTATTAATGTTCTCATTTGAGAAATATAACCTTTCTCTATCTTTTGATGCTTGATCACACTTTTCTACTTGATAATTTCTTCTATGTTTTAATGACAAGACTGTTTCTTGGTTCTCCTCCTATCTATAGCCATTCCATTTCCTTACCTGGAGAATTAGAAGCCTGGATTGTTATAAGCTCCTTCTCAGCTATAGCACTTTATATCTGTGTCCAAACATTCTGAATTATAAAGTCCATCCAACTTTAACATTCCATATTTTTACATCTAACATTCTGTGTCCTCAAAGGCCTCTTCCAAATCAGGCATTTTTGGTTTTGTATTGTAATATCCAATCTTTAAGGATCTCCTCCAGCTCTAATATTTTAATGCTTAAACTAATTATTTAGAATCATAGATTCATCAGTCTAATACACTGGTATGTCTTAAGTCCTCACAATATTTAAAGAAGTGCTATCTGTTTCTATGAAAGGGAAATGGGAAAAGGTCATCAGGTCTGCTTCACACAAGAGATCAGAGAGGAAATAGAAAACATGTATTGTACTGCAGGCTCCCAGTTCTTCAGTTCTTCTTGCAAATGCCTTCACAGACAGCTTCTTGAGCTATAAAGATTTTTTTTTTACAACAGTGAAATCTTTAACAAATAATCATTTTACACTGTACAGTTCATCAATAAAAGAAGTAACGGTGGTTTTGTAATAAATTAAATATGATATGTAGTTGAAAGTAATAGCACTTTCAGCCATCAACTACCTGTCACATTAGAGATCTGGCAGACAGGCATAATATTTGTCAGATGAACAGGATTATTGACAAGTAGCAGGAGACACAGGCATTCAAGGAACGTCATTTTAATTCTCAAAAAGAATCTAGTATTTCCTCTCGAGTAGTACAATAAACTTGAAGTCTATTTCTTTTTTTTTCTTCTCTTCTTGACTCCTTGACTTTGTGTATATATTTCTCTCTCCCACATCCACCCCTTGTTCTCCCCTTGAAGTTGAGAATGAGCCTGGTTCGTGATATGAAATAAAAGAGATTCTTCCTATATTTGTGATACAAGCATGGGCATATGGGAATAATGTGCTGCATGTAGCTGGAAGCCAATTATAAAACTGAACAAATAGACTTCTTATTCAAATGAATTCAAGTGGGTTTAGTTGACACTGCAGTAGAACAGTAGAGCATGAGCAGTAGAGGGGAAGACATCCAGTTTGGTCTGGGTCAAGATATTTCTCATGCTCAAAAATAAGAAATAGAAAAGGAATCATTCATTAACCTACACAGGGCAAGTGACATCTTATGCTGGTTGCCCTGGATTTGAAATCATAGAATCCTAGAGTTAGAAAGATCCTCTGAGATCATCTCATTCAACCGCAGGCCTGAGACATAAATCCACTCCATATATTCCCTAAAAAATTTCCATTCAGTCTCTGATTAAAGACTCTCAGTGATTTCATTGAAAATATACAACCTATTGAAGGAAGCCATTCTGTAGCTGAAGAGCTCTTTGTCAGGAGGGTTTTCCTGAAATTGAGGATAGTCTGACTTTCCTGGACCATGTTCTGTTTTATAGTGGTACTATATATGTCTAATCCCTTTTCTACATGACCAATTTTCAAATTCTTGAAGATAGTCATTATCCCTTCCTGCTCCCCAAAGTTTTCTTCTCTAGGCTAAATATTCCCTCTTTTTTCAATCTGATTCTGCTAGCAATCCTGACTTCCTCTTTGGCTTCTCTGGAAATAGATACTAGAGTCAGATCATGACAGGTGATTTTTAATCACTATCACTATTATCTTTTTCCCCCTATGTCCTATAAAAGGGAGTAACTAATGAAAACATCAATTACCTAGAAATTATGGGCCATAGCAAGATATCTTCATCATGTGTCTTCTTGAGAACAAATCAGAGCCTTAGCAGTCACATTCACCCAGAGGTGAAGGCAAAAAGGAGAGTGACAGGTTTGCAAATGGTGGTATGACTTTCTGACCTTAGGATTTTCCATCTTTTGACCTTAAATAAGAAAGTTGAACAAGATTGTTTCTAGGGCCTTTTTAGCTTTGACAGAAGATATTCTGACATTTTTATTTCATGGTCCTTTCCAGCATAATCACTTTCTCTTCTAAGTTCCCTTTTAGCTCCAAAGTTTCTAAACTTTCAATCAATTGTGTGTTTGTTTATCATATATTATGTGTCAGACACCATGCTAGGTTTTGAAATTTCAAATCCAAAATGAAATAACCTCTGCCTTTAAGGGACTTATGTTCAGGAAAATAACATGTGCATATACAGTCATGTGGAAAATAAAAACAAAGTGATGGGGTGTATTGACAATGAGGGACTTTAGGAAGGTTGTCATTTGAACTAGGAAATTAGAGAAGATAAAAAATGAACTATATGGAGATTGGAAAAGGTGTTTATTGTTGATGTAGAGGAAAATCAGTACTTTCAAAGGCATAGAGATGAGGAATGAAATGTCATATATGAGAAAAATAGTAAGGCCAGATGTTCTAATAATCTGTGGGCTAAGGTCCCAGTTTTCATGGTCTATGCTTTAATATTCCCTATTCTTAATCTCCTCCCAACTATTACATTCTACTTTTGACGTCCTAACACTTTGGTTCCAAGGATGCTTTTAAGCATCTAGACATCTGTGTGAAGAGAAAGGGCAAACTGTTAATATTGGTTTTTGTCCTCTCTTCAACCTCTAGAATGCTTTTCAGAGAGTAAATGTTCTGGAACTCAAAACTATAATTCTGCTTTTCCGAATTTTCTCCCCTATGCTCAGACCTTTCTACTATGCTGAATCCCTAGACACAACAGATGGCCTGCTATTTTAGCACAAACAAGCATTTCACAAGGGCCTGGACATGATGGGAAAGAAAAAAAAAATTCTGCTATCCTCTCTTTTACCCTACTTGAAACCTGAGTTCCTGTTGCTTCCCTTTGCCGGAAGCAAGAAACTGCCAGTGCTTTCTGAAGCCCCCTAAATACAATCTCACTGTTTGGCAGAGTTGATGTTGTAAAAAGGACCTTGGTGAAAGCAGCAGGTGGCCTGCTTCATAAGAAAAGGCAGAGATTAAGGGACCTGAGCTAATTATTTTTCCCCCTCAGAGAAGGTTGGTGGCCAGGAGTCGGTGAATTTCAGAAGCTTTCCTTCCACTACTGGCTTGGGAAACTTCAACGAAGTCACTTTGGTTTCTATGCAGGTTTTCTCCTAGAAACATACTGTTTCCTCAGCTCTTCACAGCTTGAAATTAACCATCAAAGTTCAGGCATTTTTCTGAGATATAACTGTGGGGGGGGGACACATTTGTAGAATCTTAACAACTTGCATATATGTTCTAAAACCAATATGCATGCATACCAACACAACCATATATACATACTTGTCCCCTTGGATGCATAAGTCATCAGCTCTACCACTATGTTATTCTTTGTGCCTGATTTTTTTCCCAGTTTCTGAATCTGAGTGGATAAATTCTGTTTTTGCCCCCTTCTGCTCTTCTCTAACTCTTGGCAATTTTAAGGGGTGTGTACCTGTGTAAGAAGTACTATAAAGATGTAAACCAGGAAAAGACTGAAATAAGGATTTGGGTTAAGTTCTAACTCTACTTTTTTTAGAGAGGCTAATGATGAGCATTTAGAATTAGAGCATCCTAAAATTTTAGTGCTGAAATGTAGCTTCAACTATAACATTTTAGAGAGATAGAAGAGAATTTGGCAATCATCTGATCTGATTCTGATGTTGCAGAGGTAGAAAATGAAGCATGGCCATATGATGAAGAAATTTCACTACAGTCACACAATTTTTTCCATGCCAGAGAAAGATTTAGAACTTTTACCTCTTACCTCTCAGTTCATCAACGCTTGGTGACAACACAGTGAGAAGAACATAGCATAGTAAAGAGTTCAATTTAAAATGTCTCCTAGACATTTTAAATGTAATTCTAAATAAAATTCAGAGTAAAGACATGTCATGAGGACTGTAAACTTTTGCATGCAGATCTATCAGGACTCAAAGTCTTCTCAGCTCTCATGGAAAGAGATAAATGTCAAGAATACTCATGCTAGATGCTTTGCTGTTTCAAGATACCTTTTGTAGTTCCAGAGTCATTTGAGTAATCTTGTACTTAAAGAAATTAATTCAGACTACTCATTGGAAGGACAAAACTGAACTCGAAGCTTAAAAACTTTCACCATACAGTTTTTAAGACAGAATTCCTTGGAAAAGACCCTGATATTGGGGAATATTGAAGGCAAAAGGAGAAGGGAATGACAGAGGCTGAGGTGGACAGATAATGTCATGGAAATAGTGAACATGAACTTGGACAGACTTTGAGAGATAGTGGAGGATAGAAGAGCCTGGCATGCTATAGTCCACAGGATAACAAAAAGTTGTACATGACTGAATGACTGAACAACAAAGTACATTTTGCTGATGGGTAATGGAAGTCAAAGAATGGTTATAAAAGGCTTGAGGGAGCCTTCCTCAAGCCCAATGCTCAAAAAAAAGATGCTTATGTACACTTCCCAGATGCCAATGCAAAGTTCCATTGATTAAATTTCTTCCTTTCTTTGTGCCTTGGTTTCTTTCTGTATAAAATTATGTAATTGGGTCTTATATTTATCTCCAAGGCCTCTTGCAACTGCAGATATATAATCCCATGATCCTTTAAATCCTTTCCAACTCTAAATCCTGAAAATTTAAATTCTGTTATGAAATTTCTTCATCATGATTTAAAATGTTTCTTTTCCTCTAGTTTTATGTGCTGGAAATCCTCTGTGCTTTTGAAGAATTATAATTCCCAGGGAAAGATATAACTTCTTTTTGTTTTAAGATCTTGAATGAACGAATGAAAAAAAGTTTTTTCTAGCTAGTGTCAAACACTGTACTAAGCACTAAGGGTACTCACAAAGAACTCACATTCTATTTGGGAGATGTAACATGATTTAATTCCATTGGTTTGAAGGAAGATGAAAGGATCTGATTGGCCTAAAGGTGTGCGGAGCTGAGGCTAAATGGTGGAGACTCAGGGGTTCTTAGAGCATAGTGGCAGGTTAGATGGCAATGCCTAAGGGGAATAAATGGTAAAGGAGCAGGGCAGATATGAAGATTCCTGAAAAGGCAGTTGCTGGTTAGAAGATTCAGGTACAGTTGTGTCTCTTGTAAGGATAAAGATGTGAGTGGTGGTCACTGTCTATTCAGGAGGGAGAAAGAAAAAAGGAACATTTATTGGCAGGAAGGTTGAGGAAAGAGTGCTTCCCAATATGCCTGCTCTTATTGGGCCCTATAGATTAGATCTAGTCCATACAATAAGGAGGGTAGGAGGCTGGGGGAGTAGAGAATGATGATAAGTGTCTTAATTCATATTGGACCCACAGAAGTGAATCTTATATCAATAATTTATTGAATCTGTGTTGTAATTTTTATACCAATGCTTTGTAAACTTCAAAGCACCATAGAAATGCTGACTACTTTCTCCATAGATACAGACAGCTACTCTTCTATGATATAGTACATTTCCTCCTTAAAATATTATGGTCAAAAAACACTGATGTTTGGCACTTCATTGTTGTCTAGGTATATCTTTGGAAGCAGACTCATAGGCTATTGCCAGCTCTATGTTCTTATTGATCATTTTAACTTTTATTATTTACATAATTACATAAATATTTACATATACTATGACATCAGGAAGAATTATTTTACCCAAGTTTCTTCTCATACAAAGGAAGAAATCAAGAGACACCATAGTGAAGAAGTGAGTTGACCAAGGTCACACAGCAAGTTAGAGATTGAACCAAGACTAGAACTCAGGGGTCATCCAGAAACAGAATTTGTCTTTGCAGCACAGAGTAGATTTGATCATTACATGATGGATTTAGTCTCTGGGGCCCAGCAGACAGAATAATCCCTGTC
The DNA here is from genome assembly GCF_016433145.1 of Gracilinanus agilis. Lineage (NCBI taxonomy): Eukaryota > Metazoa > Chordata > Mammalia > Didelphimorphia > Didelphidae > Gracilinanus > Gracilinanus agilis. The sequence goes on along the minus strand of NC_058131.1, from coordinate 326,222,265 downwards.
CCAAACCATGCTGCTGGACTGATAAAAATCAAGGCTGTGTGACGCAAGTGAGAGGCTCAGAGTGGAGCAGTTTGCTCAGCCTTTGGCAGTATGTCATTGAAGTGAGTGGTCCTGCAGAGTGTGTGTTCTCCTTTTGAAATAGTGGGAGCTCCCCTCATCTCTGCAGCCTGCTAGTTCTCTAATCCCACAATAACCTCTGAATGATAATATTTGGTGTGTTTAATTTCTCTGAATAAACATCAGAGGTGAGAAAGTGTGTGAGTCACAATCAAAAGAGAATGAGACACTGTTCATTCCAATAAAGTAGAAGAAGAATAAACTGTCACCAGAGCAGTTCCAAGTTTGCAATTATGTGATATGAAAGTTTCAGAAACTGAAGATGCCCAAGCCTTGGGTGATTAATATTTCCCCCCAAAGCCGAATTAGCCATGTTTTTCTTCCATTTCTGTCCTAGAAAAGCATCTGTAATGTTTAGGCCACTTTATATGAAAAGCCTTTCCTCACCCATAATATAAAATAAAGATATTTCTTCCATCTGAGTTCCTATAACATATATTCTACAGTGGAAAGGATACTTATCCTGGAATTAAGGTGAATCTGGGTTTAAATCTGGCACTAGATAAATCATCATGGACCAGTCATTTGACTTATCTGAGCCTCAGTTGTATCATCTATAAAATAGGGACAATAATATCTATCTCATAAGGTTGTCATATGGCCCACGATAAGTAATGCAAGTAGGGTACTTTGTAAACCTTAACTGCTTTATCATTGTCAGTCATTATGTTCTACAGCTCCTTCTCTCTTTAGTATTCTAGGATCCAAATTCTAACATTTAATTTTCTATGTTCTAGGTTCCCTATTGTTACAACCAGATTTGGAACAATAGGAGACAACAAAAATTTCCTTTTGGTGGGAAAACCAAAGTCTCTTTTGGGTCTATGGTGTTTAATTATATCAGTCATAGGTAATAATAATAAATAATATGTATATAGTGCCTACTATGTTCCAGGAATTGTACTAGGTGTTTTACAGATATCTCATTTGATCTTCACAATAACCCTGAAAGATAGGAAATATTATCTCCATTTTACAGATGAGGAAACTGAGGCAGGCAAAGTTAAGTAACTTGCCCAGGTACACACAGCTGGATTGTCTGAGACTGGATTGGAATCGGGGCTTCCTGACTCCAGCTCTTGCACTTTATCCACACTGCACCGCCTAGCTGCCTGTGTATGTGCCTATATAAGCAATCTTAAGAATCCAAAAGGTCAAAGAATTCACATCCCCAGTACTAGTGAGAAGAGGTGGTGAGCGCCGATCCTCTGGCAGAGGTGATTTCTTATGCTGCTTTATAACCATTGCTGGATTTGAATAGCCTCAGACTCACAGATATTGTTCATAGACAAAAGGAAACAGGAGCCCACAGGTGAGACATAAGTAATTCTAAGTTTATCTTACAATGCGGAATGGCCAAAATGGAAGCTGTTATGTTTCATAATGTTTACTTCACATTTTGCTAGTATACTTCCCCCTGGTCTCCATCTTCTTGGACTGAAGTTCAAGGTGATCAGCTTAATGGTGTGCTTATGCCTGTAATGGCTACCAATTAAAATTTAAAAACACATTAGTGAATTTCACAGGTGAGCAATTCTATGTCTGGAGAACTGTGCGCATTCCAATTCATTTGCTTTCTGCCAATATTAATCTCAACCTCCATTCTCTTTTCCAAGACCCATCGTGGCTCTTTGTGATCATTTCCCTACTATTTCTATTCAGTTTTGATTGTCCCCACCCAGCTGCTCTCATTGCCAGTATATATCAATCAGACTACAGTCCCATGTAACTGGTGTTAGCTAATGGATTCATGTAGAACAGATTCTATTCAGGGCAAAATGAATTTTTCGCTATTTGCACCATCCAGCTGCTCCACCAACCTTTTCTCCTTCCTGCCCACCCTACCCCCCTTTCTCGTATATGAATAATTGTTGCCCACTGTCCACCAGTGTCATCAATTCCTGCAGATTAACTAAGCATCTGAAAGCTCAGGCAAGATAAGTTAGGGTTTGGAGGAACATAAATTTATCTGTTGCTTTCCATTCCAATACTAATTTCCAGTTCATTTGTTTTGAGTGTGTGTCTTATATGCCTGTTTCAGACTATATTTGTGTGTCCATCTGTTGGAGGCTTAGCTGCCTTAGGACCCTTTAAAAACACAACACGTTTTCACTTGCCCTCAGGGACTCTTAGGTAGTTTCCCCCATGAGAACATGTAATGAAGTATTAACACCTTTTGTTCATGAACTCTGTGTCTCTATATCTCTATGCTTGCCACATAGTAGGTGCTAAATGAATGTTAATTAATTAATGAATAGATGGATGCATGGATGAATGGAATTAGAGCCTCTGGCATTGAAGTTAAACTCTTTATTTTCAATTTATACAATTTTGATCAAGTCACTTCTTTTTCCTGTATCTCAGTTTCCTTATCTGTAAAATAATATTGTTGTGTTAGACAAGCTTTCCTGGGTCTTCTCATGGAGATAATAAGTAGATGCCTTTACACTCATATTCACAGGTTGACATGATGTTAGGGTTAAAAGAAGTCTTAAAAATCATTGAGTATGACCAATTTTTATCACAGTGGGACCTGGGACCCAAAGCAGCCTGCCAAATTACCTAAGATCATATAGTCAATTAATGCAAGAGCTAGAACCTCAAGTCTTCTGACTTAGAGTCCAGATGTTTTCCACCACAAAATATTGACTCTTGATGTACAATACCTTTACTTTCTCTAAAGATGAAGATCCCTTCTCTTACAGAAAATGGACATTTATTTGATCAATGATACATGTAAAAACCCAGTGGAGTTGTGTGTAGGCTATGAGGGAGGGGAGGAGAGGCAGGATAGAACATAAATCCTATAACCATGGAGAAATATTATAAATTAATAAATTTTTAAAAAATTAAAAAAAGAAAATTAACATTTAATTTTTATAGGACCAGAGAATCTTTAAGTTGAAAAATGTCCTTGTAAATCATATATTCAAATATTTTAGGGGTAGAAGGAACCTTCAAATATTATCCAGGTTTAGAAAGGATAAATATCTTCCTAATGTCATAAAGTTAGCAAATGGAAAAGATTTCCTGTCAACTAGGACAGTGTTCTATCCCTTTCATTTACCCTTCCTATTATGCACTGAAGGATCATGTAGTCCCGATTTTTATTGTTCATTTAATATATATTATATATGAGGCATATAGAAGATTCAATGGATGGCGTGCTGAAGTTAGGAAGTTATAGTTCAGTCATTTCATTTGTGCTCAACTCTTTTTTTTGTGACTCCATTTGTGAACCCATTTGGGGTTTTCTTGGCAAAGTTAATAGAGTGATTTACCATTTCCTTCTCCAACTCATTTTAGAAATGAGAAACTAAGGCAAATAGGATTATGTGACTTGGCCATAATCACACATCTAATAGGGATTTGAAGCTAGATTTGAACTCAGAATCATTAGTCTTCCTAACTCCAGGCCTGGTGCTCTATCTACTGTACCTCAGACACTTATTAAATAGTTGAACTTGGTTAAGTCACTTATCCTCTGTTGGCCTAAAGGTAGTGAGGTGGTTCAGTGGATAGAGTTCTGAGACTCTCTTTACTTTAGTCTTTCCTTTAATCCACTGGATGGAAAAAATCGCAAACCATTCCATTATCTTGGCCAAGAAAACTCTATGGAAAGTATGGTCTATGGAACTGCAAAGATTCAGACATGACTAAGCAACTGAACAAAAACTATATATGTACATATATTCATACACATATTACACACATATGCATATATGTGTTAATATATATGTATAAGTATATATGTATATATATATATATATATATACTTGAACATAACTAGATCCGATTCTAAGTTCAAGGATTCCATATTTTCATGAAATTTGCATCCTTGTTTAGAAGGATTCATCGTCTTAGGCATCAGAACCAATAAGTCTGTTCTCATGACATCACAGTTCCCATAGCAACAATGGTAAGTTAGTACAGAAATGACCTCAGTTAGAGATCTTTGGGTAAGTTAGTAGTGGATGTCATCTTCAGGTGCTGAAAAGAAAGAAAGGTGAAGAAATATAAGAACAGTAACAGGTGTTCTGATTCTCCTGCCAACATCACTTAAAACCAAAATGAGGGGGAAGATCAGGTAAAGCAGCCAAAAGAAATAGAAATAATTATCTGGTCTTTTAAGTCAATAAATTTTGAAGAGAAAGTAGAGAGGACATGAATAGTTTAGTCTTCTTAAATCCAGTTCCTTTAAATAAGACATTATTTTATCCCAAACTCTGTTTTCTCATCTGCCATATGAGAAGATGGAAGGCTTCTGAAATTCTATATTCTATGCAAATTCTAGTTCCTTCCAGTTTTTATATTCTATGTCTAATAGTCTGTGCTATAAAGTTCCTCCTTTTCTAATATTCTAGCATGTTAAGGAAAATACATTAAATTACTTATAGTTTCGTTGGCATAGTATAATTTCACTTTAGCTCATATTCATTTGATTAAAAAAAAAAAGAGTAGAGTCCTGATGAAATGAGGTACAGATCTGAAAGTTCCAGTTGGGGGAAAAAAGGTTATGGACAAGGTCTGGAAAGTGAGATGGAAAGAGTGATATATGATGGAATTAGATAACTTTCTTGAAAGAGAATGTGGTTTATATTTGTAAAGGGATACTGCTATGCTTTTAGAAATGATGAAGGGGATGGTTTCAGAGAAATCTGGGAAGATTTACATGAACTGATTCAAAGTGAAGTGAGTAGAATTAGGAAAACATAGTATACAGTAATAGGAAATATTAACTGATTTATAGTTGCTGGCATAACAGCAATTATTGTAACTATAAACAACTATGAAATATTTAGCTACTCTGACCAATACAATATTCACATTGATTCATTATCCTCAATAATTCCAAAGTGCTCATGATGAATAATACTATCCACCTCCAGAGAGAATTTATAGACTGAATGCACAATAAAGCATATTTTTTCTTTATTTTTTATTGCCTTCCCCCCTGCAACATAGCTAATGTGGAAATGTTTTGTGTGACTTCATATGTATAATGGGTATCATATTTCTTGCCCTCAAAGAAGGAGTGAAGAGAGGAAGAGAATTTGTTTAAATTGAAAGTAATATATAGATAGAGATGTATTAAAGGGTATGTAGAAAAAAAAAAGAAGTGCACTGAAGACAAACTTCAACTTTTTTATATTGTCATGAAGGTCCAGGTCTATGGGCAAAATAATATATCAGTTATTATAATCAATATGTAATATATCAAATGGTGATGGAGAAAAAAACAAAAGGAATTGTTTCAGGGATAGGGGAGAAAGAAGATGGCAAAAAAAAAAATTAGAGTTTTTTCTCTGGATGTGGATAGCGTTCTTTCTCATAAGTCCCTTAGAAATGTCTTGAATCATTGCATTGCTGGTAGAGAAGTTCATTATGTTTGATTGTGCTACAGTGTATCAGTCTCTGTTTATAAGGTTCTCCTGGTTCTGCTCCTTTTACTCTGCATCAATTCCTGGAGATCTTTCCAGTTTACATGGAATTTCTCCAGTTCATTATTCCTTTGAGCACAATAGTATTATTCCATCACCAACAGATACCACAATTTGTTTAGCCATTCCCCAATCAAAGCATATTACCTCATTTTCAAATTTTTTGCCCCCACAAAGAGCACAGCTATAAATATTTTTGTACAAGTCTTTTTTCCTTATTATTTCTTTTGGGTATAAACCCAGCAGTGGTATGGCTGCATCAAAAGGCAGATAATCTTTTAAAACCCTTTGGCCATAGTTCGAAATTGCCATCCAGAATGGTTGGATCAATTCACAACTCCACCAGCAATGCATTAATATCCCTATTTTTCCACATCCCCTCCAACATTTATTACTTTCCTTTGCTGTCATGCTATAGGCTTTTGTTTTCTTATCTGAAAGTTTTAAGGTTGAGCTATATGGTCTTTAAAGTCCTTCTAGCTCCGTTGTTCTCCAAGTCTATTGTTCTCCCCTAAACTGTAAATAATATTCATCCACAAATTTATGTCCTATACTCCAATACCAAGAATTTGAAGAGAAGTGCTTAAAGTTGTATGTAAGAATAGAATGTAGAATGATTTTTGGAATGAGAATTTGTTCTAATTTGTATCAACCTCCCTTCCTAAAGTGAGGAAGATAAGTTTGACAATTTAACTGAAAGAGGGTGAAAATTCTTGGACTCATAGCATATTGGAGTCAGAAAGGGACCTTAGAGATAATTTAGTCCAGGGATTCTTAATATTTTTAGTGTGCAATGAACACCTCTGGCATCTTAGAGGAATCTATGAATCCTTTCTCAGAATTGTGTTTTGTAATGCAAAAAATAAATATGAGATTACATAGGAAATTAATTACCTTGAAATATTTATCAATAATTTTAAAAAATGTCCTGGACTGTAAATTGAAAACTGTTTCAGTCCAACTCTTTTACTGAAGAAGAAACTGAGGCCCAAAGAGGGTAGTTCACTTAGTCATAGTGAATTTAGGACAGAAATCTTAATGTTATATCTTCTCTAAACCTAACCAATACTATGCCAAATAACAAAATCATAGCCCTTTCTAAATATAAAGCTCTTGTAGGACCTTTCAGTCAGACTAGGCTGCCTTCCTTATTTCTTAACAAGGAGCTGAAAAAATAAATGTTTAATGAGTCATTTCAATATTTTAAAGTAGGTTTTCTGGTTAAAATACCACAAAGTTTTATGTTCCATGAGACAATGTCCCCAGGAGATCATCTTGCTGCATGACAAAGAGGAATCATTCGAATGGTGAAACCGAAAGGGACCTTATATAGATCATTAAGTCTAGCTCTCTCACTTAGCAGAGGGGGAAACTGAGGCCCAAGAAAGGTGCTTATGTATAATGCCATAATATTTAGAGCTAGAAAAAAAACATTTATTCCATTCTTTTCTATTACAGTGAACACTGTTGTACAAGATGGAGACTTATCCAAGATCATATATGGCTTAGTAGCTGAATCCAAACTAAAATTAAGTTCTGATTTCTTTGCATCTGGCCATCTGGGAAGGATTAATGAGCTGGATTTTCAAAAGAAAAGGACCTAGAATGATGGAAACATAGACTCTCAGAGTTGTATGAGACCATAGGAAGTTTATTGTTATTATTGTTCAGTCTTATACAACTCTTTGTGACCCCATTTGTATCTTAGCAAAGATACTGAAATGGTTTGCCATTTCCTTTTCTAGTTCATTTTACAGATGAAGAACTGAGAAGCTAAGTGACTTGCCTAGAGTCACACAGAAAAATGAATTTCTGATTTCAGACCCTTCGCTTTATCCACTGTGCCACCTAACTGTCTCAGATAGGAGGCTTAACAGGGATGATATTGGATAATGCTTAAAGAGAGGAAGGAAAGGAGTGAATGGAAAGTTATTAATATTATTTTCCTTCTGGAAGGAGGTACTATATTATTTTTTTTATTTAAAAATCATTAAGTCACTTCATTCTACTTGTCTTGAGATAGAAACCAGCTTAGATTAGGCAGTAATTTAGAACATTTGAAAATTAATGTTACCACAAATAGGAAGCTGTAACCAATGACCCCAAAAAGGGCACCAGATTTCTCTTCTCTTCTTTTGGCTGTTATTAGCCGACTTACAAAATCCATTAGCCCTGACTTCTGAGCTAATGTTTCCAAACCAGTCCTCATATTTCTGAATTGAATGTGTTGCTGGGAGAAGTAGAAACACTTTAGAGATCCCTCTGGGAAAGTAATATGGCTCAGCTGAGTCTGGTTAAACTGGATTACTTTCCCTTTGTTTTTGTGGGTTTGTTCCCCTGTGCTATTCATATCTCCTGTATAGTTTTATGCAGAGGGCTGTACGACGAGCTTTTAGAGGTCCCAAGACCCAGCAGTCACTCAAAACCTGAGTGGTGATACCCCTAAATCAGAAGGAAAGCCATCAGGCTACTAATCCCTTGTGAATCCGTTAATCAGAGGTCAGAGTATTCTATAATAAGAAAGTCACGACATTGTATCATTCCTTCAAAACTCAACATCTGTTAAGCAGACACAAATGTATGAAGTTCTGTATGTTATAGAAGAGACAAATTATTGGTTCTGGTTCCAATCCTGTAGTTAAAGAGATAAATTATTAACATATGTCTAATTTATATAACAAAATAATGGCTAAATAGCAATGCAAAGCAATAGATAAGGTGAGTACCAAATCCTCTGAGTTTGATGGAATAGAAAAGTCCTCTTGGTCTGTGATAATCAGGAAAACCAGGAATCAGATGGGCAATCCAATGGCCTAGGCACACTCAAATAGTTTACAGCTTGGTCTCAATTAGTGTGAATAATGAATCCCCTGAAGTGGTGGTATTATTTGAATTCATGCTGAATATTTCTGTTGCTGAATCCAATTGCTATATTTTACATAATTATAACTTTGAATACTGTAAATTTAAATACATGTGACCACTCCAGAAGATTCATTATTTATATTAATCTGGAACTAGCTGTAGTTTGGATAAAATCTCCTACTTCAGGGAATGTAGACCAGAAACTCTCTGGTTTCCAGCATCTAGTTTCTAGACCTATCATTGGCCTTTGAGAGGTCAACTTTATTATAGTTCTTAATGATAGGCCCACCCAGAGTAATATCAAGGGGAGAAAAGGAATGATAATGATAGCATTAAAAATAATTTACAGGGAGGGGCAGCTGGGTAGCTCAGTGGAGTGAGAGTCAGGCCTAGAGACAGGAGGTCCTAGGTTCAAACCCAGCCTCAGCCACTTCCCAGCTGTGTGACCCTGGGCAAGTCACTTGACCCCCATTGCCCACCCTTACCAATCTTCCACCTATGAGACAATACACCGAAGTACAAGGGTTTAAAAAAAAAAAAAAAAGAAAAAAGAAAGATAAAAATTTGAAGGAAAGTGGGGAGGGAAGAAGATCCGGAAAAAAATAAAGGGAAAATGCCTCTAATTTAGGGGCAGCTGGGTAGCTCAGTGGATTGAGAGCCAGGCCTAGAGACAGGAGGTCCTAGGTTCAAATCCGGCCTCAGACACTTCCCAGCTGTGTGACCCTGGGCAAGTCACTTGAGCCCCATTGCCTACCCTTACCACTCTTCCACCTATAAATCAATACACAGAAATTAAGGGTTTAAAATAAAAAATTAAAAAAAAAAAAAAAGAATTTACAGGGGGTGGGGGTGGGCCAGCTGGGTATCTCAGTGGATTGAGTCGGGCCTAGAGACAGGAGGTCCTAGGTACAAATTTGACCTCAGACACTTCCCGGCTGTGTGACCCTGGGCAAGTCACTTGACCCGTTGTCCACCCTTACCACTCTTCCACCTATGAGCCAATACATAGAAGTTAAGGGTTTTAAAAAAAAAAAAAGAATTTACAGGGGCAGCTAGGAGGCTTAGCAGTGTGACCCTGGGCAAGTCACTTAAACCCATTACCTAGCCCTTACTGATCCTGGATCCTTGGAACCAATACATAGTATTGATTCGAAGATGGAAGGTATTAATATTTTTCCTTTTATTTTTATTTTTATTTTGAATATTTTCCCATAATTACATGTTTCATGTTCTTTTCCTCTCCCCCCAACTCTCCAACCCCTCCCCCATAGCCAATACACAATTCCACTGGGTTTTACATGTATCATTGATTAAGCCCTAATTTCATATTACTAATAGTTGGACTAGAGTTATTGTTTAGCGTCCACATCCCCAATAATATCCCCATCGGCCCATGTGTTCGAGCAGTTGATTTTCTTCTGTGTTTCTTCTCCCACAGTTATTCCTCTGAATATGGCTAGTTTTCTTTCTCATAAGACCCTCAGCATTTCTCTGGATCTTGCATTGCTGCTAGTAGAGAAGTCTGTTATCTTCAATTATACCACAGTGTATCAGCCTCTGTGTACAACATTCTCCTGGTTCTGCTCCTTTCACTCTGCATCAATTCCTGGAGTTCTTTCTAGTTCACATGGAATTCCTCCAGTTCTTTATTCCTTTCAGCACAATAGTATTCCATCACCAACAGGTACCACAGTTTGTTCATCCATTCCCCAATCGAAGGACATTCCCATATTTTCCAATTTTTTGCCACCACAAAGAGCACAGTTATAAATATTTTTGTACAAGTCTTTTTCCTTTCTTTGTGGTATAAACCCAGCAGTGGTATGGCTGGATCATAAGGCAGATAGTCTTTTAAAGCCTTTTGGGCATAGTTCCAAATTGACATCCAAAATGGTTGGATCAATTCACAACTTCACCAGCAATGCATTAATGTCTCCATTTTGCCACACCCCCTCCAACATTCACCACTTTCTTCTGCTGTCATGTTAGCTAAACTGGTAGGTGTGAGGTGGTAACTCAGAGTTGTTTTGATTTACATTTCTCTAATTATAAGAGATTTAGAACATGTTTTCATGTGTTTGTTGATAATTTTGATTTCTTTATCTGAAGATATGAATATTTTTAAAAGAATTTAGAGATGATCAAATCCAACCATCCTCATTTTACAGAGATGGACATTTAGAGAAATAAGTTGCCCCACTGGAGTACAGTATTAGTCTGTTTTAGAGTTTGACTTAATTGATCTAAGAACTGGTTTTACTGATACAAATTGACACTTGGTCTCTAATATAGTTTTTTGTTTTGTTTTGTTTTTTGTTTGTCTTTAATAAACCCTTACCTTTTGTCTTGGAGTCTATACTGTGTATTGGCTCCAAGGTAGGAGAGTGGTAAGGGCTAGGCAATGGGGGTTACGTGACTTGCCCACAGTCACAGAGCTGGGAAGTGTCTGAGGCCAGATTTGAATCTAGGACCTCCTGTCCTCAATCCACTGAGCTACCCAGCTGCCCCCTCTAGTATAGTTTTATAGCTTTGCACTGAGCTATTAAGTGACTTTGCACATAATCAATTGTTAAATGTGTGTATAACATTTATGTATCAGAGATAGGACTTGAACCCAGGTCTTTCTGATTCTGAAGTTTACCTTCTAACCACTACTACTCCATCCTGCTTCTCTTACCCAGGTAGTAGGTTGCCAAGTTGCAATGTGAACTCAGGGCTTCTGACACCAAATCCAGTGCTCTTTACATTGATGCCTTGGTGAATATTCCTGCCTTTCTTTTTTTCCTTGTGGTTAGCTCTAAGTGTGACAGAGGGTGAGTCTAGCATAATGAGAAAGGTCTGCCCTCTGCCAGATGGACTAGATTGCACTTTAGAGTAAAACATTAGCTTGGCGGCTGATATAAATGTCCTGAGCGTCTCTCTCTGTCTCTCTCCTTTTTGGGTTTTTCCTTTCATCAGTCCTTGGCCTTTTCTGAGATGGTTTTGGTGGTAATCTCCTGCCAACATAATTCTTTGTGAGTTACTTTCGTTTGTAAAACCTTTCACCGCATGAAGATGTTCTATTTAATTAGTAAAAGTTCAATTTTTTTGTCACTGACAGAGCACCGTACATCACCATGTCTGGAGAGTCATTAGCTGGAAAATTAATCAGGGTGGAGAACAGCTGAATAAAACCCCAGCCCTCAGTGTAACTTTCCACATCCCTGGCTCAGCTGTGGATACTATACAGAGCCAACCCTCAAAGGACATCTTGGACTATTCCCACCAGTGAGAAGGCACAGTGAGTGAGGCTGTTACTCACCCTGGCAGATATTATGATATGGCTGCTAAGGGACAGACCAGAGGGGATAGGGGAATGTAGGCCTGGATGTGCTGAGCATAAAATTTCCCATTGGGGAGTTCCTTTGACTGCGTTGAGTGAAAGTATTTATCTGCCAAAGTCTCTATTTCAATTCAGGTAGATGTCAGCTATTTCTGCCCTTGGGGGATAGAGAGGAGAGCTGGGGCTGAGACCCAGAGCCTACCTAAAATTGGAAGTTTGCAGAGAAAGCAAAGTCAGGACCCCATTCTGGTCAAAGCAAAAAGAAAAAGGATATGAGATGAAATATGCTCCCATTCCTTTGTTTGCACAATAATTATTGTGAGTAGGACATTCTATAATGACTTCACCTCTCTGTAGCCTCAGTTTCCTTATTTATCAAATAAGGACAGGGACTTCAGAAGGTTAAAATAGGGAGGAACTTCCAAGAGCTCGTCCTGCCTTCTCATTTTAGAGAAGCAAAATGTCTTGCCCAAATTAGCTAAATCCACATTGTGATTGGCAATGCTGGTGAAAGAGTTCAGGTCATCTGACTCTAGCCAACTTGTCTTTCCATATCACCATATACCTCCCCTATATTAGAGGCAGCAAGGTGGTACAGTAGATAGAGCATAAGACATTTTAATCTCTCTCATTTTCAGGTCCCTAAGTAAAAAGATGATAATAGCCCTTGCCTCAAAAGGTTATTGTGATGTTCAAATAAAATATTTGCAGTGCCTTGTAAGCCTTAAGGTAATATATAATATTAGTGGCTAGTGTTTATATAGCATCTACTATGTGCCAGGCATTTTGCTAAGCACTTTACAAATATCTCATTTGAGCCTCAGAAAAACTGTGGGAAGTAGGTACTATTATGAACCCCATTTTACAGTTGAAGAAATCAAGCCAAACAAATATTTCTGAGCTAAGATTTGAACTCAGGACTTTCAGGCACAGCATTCTATCTACTGTACCACCAGCTACCTCTATACTATAATTTATAAAAATATTTGTGTTATTACCATTAAACTATGATGTTTTTCTTCCTTCCCTGCCTATGCCATAGGATTGCTGTGAGGACTAAATAAGGGAATAAATGTTAAAGTGCTGTGGGAAGTTAAATAAAAAACATCACCATTATACTCATAAGATTTTGAGTTGAATGGGATCTCCTAAATCCTTCATTTTACAAATGAAGAAACTGAGAATCCATAGATGGGAAGACTTCCACAAAGTCAGACAAATAATAAATGGGAGAATCAAGATTAAAACCCAGGTGTTCCGATAACAAAACTAATACTGTCTCCACTAAACTACTTTTTTTATTTCTTTTTCCAGAACTGTGACTTCATTGATATATGGAGCTGCTCAGAAAAGGAATCAAAATCCCTCTTCCGAAACAGATCGACAAATTTTCTCCAACAAAGAGTATAAGGGACATTAAGTATCTTGCTCAAGATCACATACATAGGATGTATAAAAAGAGGCAGAAGTTAAATCTAGGCCATCCTGACTCCAAAGTGAGCCAGTCTTTTCTCCACTTCAATATATTGCCTCTTCTAAATACTGAGAACTGACTACGTGCCCAGTTCCATGTACCTAGATGGACAAAGCATCTGTAGATAAATCTGATTATTTATAGTATGGTCAAAGATTGCCCCCTCTGCTCCTGTTCCCTTCTTCTCTTTGTTATTCCAGCCATTCTTTTATATTGGCTTCTTTCTCTTCTTCTAAGCTATCTTCTTCATATTGTACTGTAGCTGGTGACTTGGTTTACTCTCTTGAACCTACTCTTTTCCCTCATCCACAGAGACCTCACTCTTCTCTGACTAAATATCACTCCCAGATTCTGGGGTTTATTTATTCTGAGCATCTGCTTGACAGCCATGGACCAATAGTTTTTAACTTCTCAACTGAGGTAGACAATATGCAACTGATACTCAATGTACCCCTTTTTCAGACCTCTTTCTGAGCCCCTGTTAACTCTATCTATCCCAGGCCTCTTCTGGTTCCTAAGAAAACAACTCATACCTGAGCCTTGGATTGATTATTTTGAGTGGGGGGGGTGCTATTTATCTTTTAAGCAAAACAGAGTACACTATGCAGCAGGAATCAGAGAGCCTGAAAACTGGTAATTTTAATAATAATAATACTTTGCTTTTATATAGTACCTTTCATCTGATGTATTCAGAGTGCTTCCAGATATTAATTAAATTCGAAAACACCCCTTTGTGTTAAGGTAAACATTCTATTTCATACCAATTTCAGAGATAGATAAATTGAGATGAAGATACTGTATATAATTTTTTTTGAAAGATGAATCACTTGTCTGGACTACATCTGGAGCAGAGGCAAGGATCTTTCTCCTAGGGTGCTGAATCATCATTAAGAGAATTTTTTTTCACCATGGATAAAACATGGAATAAAAAGCACCAATCTTAGAATCAGGAAAAATCTTAGGAGAACACATTCACCCCTTTCTATTCCCTAAGACTCACTCTTCATCTGGAAAATGGGGACAATAATTATACTGTCTGTTAGGAATATTATTAAGAAAACATTTTACAAGGTATTATATAAATCTGAGCTATTATTATTATTATTATTATCATTATTATGCATTACTTATAGGTCTCAGTTTCCCTAGCTAGAAGCCAAGAAGGAATTTGGCTTCTTCCTGTAATATACTGATCTCTCCCAGATCAAAGGAATTGTGTATACACAATGTAATAAATGGGCAGCATGTATTGTGGAGCAGAAAATGAATTTGGAGCCAGCTTCCGAACGCCCTGCTGTGGAAAGCTTTTTGTTGTTGTTTTTCTTCATTTTGTTTAATTCATAAGAGAGAAGCTGGGGGAAGAGTCTGAGAAGGATTGTGTGGGTGGAGAAGGGAAGCAGGTGTGGACTGTGCTAATGGCTGGCAGAAATGAAGCCACCTCATTTCAGAAACAGGAATAATATTTGAAATCAAGAGACCCTGGTTCTTTTCTCGACTTTGTTCTTACTGTCTGGATAACTTTTTTCTCTCCCATTTTCCTGCTTGGTTGAATTGTAAGAAATGTGAAAGTGGATGTCAAGAAACTGAGATTTTATTCCTGTCTTCCATTAACAGAATGTTTTGCCTTGGGTAAGTAACTGACTCTAAAGTCCTCTGGACCTCAATTTCTGCCTCTGTCAAATTGTAGAAATGGACTCAATGAGGGCTAATGTACTTTTGGATCTAATTATATGCATTCTCACTTATTTATCTTCTAGCTCTCACCTTCTGAGTTATAAAATCCCTTATTGTTCTAACATTTTCCAATCCAACAAACATTTAGCAAACACCTTCTAAATGAAATGTTCTGTCCAAGATGCTGGGAACACAGAGGCAAAATGGAAAATAGCATCTATCCTCAAAAAGACTTTGAATTCTACCAAGGGAATATATAAACAGAATAAGTACATGATGATTTTTGAGGAAGGAAAGGACTCTAAGCACTAGTGATTATGCTCTGTGTCTCTGTTTTTTTTTTTTTTTTTTTAGTTTTAACATCACTTTTTCATTTAAAAAACATATAATGTTTAATGTGGACTGTCTGTTTCACAGGGCTGTGGGGAGAGGCCAGTGAAGTAATGGAAGAGTCTTACAGTATTGGTGAACCTTTTAGAGATTGCATGCCCAAATTGTACCTTCAAGCTGCCTGTGAGCAGACAGCAGAGGGAGGAAGTGCTCCTATTCAGCTGCAGTGTGGAGGAGTGAGGCATGTGAACATCGTCCCCAGATGCAATGGAGAGGATCACAAAAGGAGAGGAGTAGCAGAGCAGCTCCCTCCAACATGCTAGAGCAAATGTGTCATATCTTCGCCAATGCTGGTCTAATTGAATCTAATTTCACCTGTAACATACCTTCTGAGATCCCTCATTCACTTGGCATCCACAAATTTTCAGGCTGATTTCCCAAAGGAATGATTCCATGCACAGGTACCAGGGTACTCTGTGCTAATTCCTAAAGCTACAACCTCTACACATATACCTAACTTTAATAGTCAGTAGATTCAATTAACTCAATGCAAAGTCATTGAGTAGTTTTTGAGTAGCTACCTAACAGTCCTCATGTAAACCTAGGACACATTCTCCCATAGCTGTAAACAGAATCTTTGGGAAGAGTAGTGTCGATGTGGAATCTAGAAACCCCCAAACTTGTAGCCTAGAAAGAGTTAATGAACCTCAGTTTACTTAGCTTAAAGGGGACAACCTCAGACTTGGACCCATCACATGAGAATTCCTCCCTGAAGAAAGCCCAAGTCCAAGCCGAGTGACTCTTCTTGTCTCCAGAAGCTTCTCCCACTGTATCACACCCTCCTTCAGAGGATCTAACTCAGGACCTTTAGCTTACTGAACTGATGAGCTGCCTATTGCGCTAAAGAGTCATTGGGCTTGGGCTTGACCTTTCCTCAGGGAAGAACTTCTAGATTGGGGGCTTCTAGATTCCACATCGACAGTAGACAAATACTGAAAATATACTGGTAATGAAACACATATATAAGGAACGCATATAGCCAAGATGGTTCATCACTTCAAGGTCCCAGTGTCTTTTCTCCCTTCCCTTACCTTGGTGAGCATCTCAGCTGGCTAAATCTGAGTTGGGATCCCTGAGCCAGCTCTATCTCCAGAGTTTCACTCATGACAACCAGGACTAACTCTCTTGTTTTTTCAGGGTTCTCTTCTCTACTTTCAGGAACCTTAGTCCCAGACATTACTATCAGTCACCTATTTTCTCTAAGCTAGATATGATGGTTGCTACTAAGCTAGTAGCTCCTCATGAGACACTATAGCCAATGGGATATGGTGGGAAAGAGTAAGAAGTCTCCTCCCCCTCCCTATTTGTTGTCCTTTGGTAAAGGCATAGGGACCACATTCCACAATTCCTATTCCACAATGTTGTTTTTGACCTTGACTATGTTGACTTTCTTTCAAGGATGGCAAGCTTGATTTTTAATGGTTAACAAGTGCATTTAGCTAGCCAAAGGCAAGTGATCTCCAATTCTATCAGAGAGCTCTTGTGTACTCCTAATGGGAATAACAGGATATACATACCTATTTTGCATTTTAAAAAACTCTCTTATTCTCTAATGGGAATAACAGGATATACATACCTATTTTGCATTTTAAAAAACATCCTTATCTCTATTATACCACTGACTTTCTTTCAAGACATTGATTGGCTTCCTAGGGGAACCTCCCCCAGTACATACAATATATCCCTATCCACCCACTCTTCACTTCTGGACAAACTGGACAGTTCTCAATGTGGTACAGAAGAAAGCAGGATTTGGAATCAGGAGACCTGTGTTAGAATTGATATAATCCTACTTGCTATGTGACCTGAGGCAAATTATCTAACTCTCTGCTCCTCAGTTCCTCATCTACAATTGAGAGAGTTGAACTAGATGATCCCTTCCTACTCTGGTGCTATGACCCTTTGAAATATATACCATGCTCTACCATCACCATCACCTTGCCTTCCTTTGTTCATATTCCCTTTGCCTAGAATGTCTTTTCTATTTCTGCATTTGTTGAATTCCTATCTATCCTTCAAAGCTCAATAGAATTTCCTCTAGGCAGTCTTCCTCTACTATTGAAAGACTTCTGAACTTGGAATCATAAATAAGTTCAGCATGCAAATTATAGCTCTGCTGCTTATTACCTGTTTAAATTTGAATCACTTAATCTCTCTGTTCCTCGGTCCCCATCTGTAAGAAGATGGAATTAAACTAGATGACCTCAAAGGTCCTTTTAAGCTACAGGTCTATGGGTCTCTGATTATGGTTGGTCATGGTCTTGTGCTCTATTGTATATTAGAGCTCTCTGTGTTTCTATCATATTCTTAAGAGAAGAAATCATAATTTATCTAAGCTTTATATTTCTTCAGGTCTAGTACAATGTTCTGCATACAGTTGGTGTTTTAACAACTTTCTATTACAGTATTGCTTCAATCATTCATGTGATGGGAAGAAATCTAGGGGAAAATACCCAATGTGCTAGGTGGACCTCCAGTGAAGATTTATAAGAGGGAATGGACAGGTGTCTTAGAAGATGAAAAGGCATGGCTAGATCATGATCTGAATCAGTGGAAGAGTTATTTACTCTGGTAAGATCACAGATCCAACAACTGATCTAAATATCTATTGAATTGTTGCACTGTATTTAAAAATAGTAACAAGACATTTGAATGTAAGGTGGCATTATTAGTTGGGAAGGTGACTTTCTACAAGCCCTAAATGTGGGTTCAACAATGTAGCTCACTTAGGGGTCTCTGGAGAGAATCAGTCTTTGCATACAATGCATGATGATTATGCCCTTGCATATTTGAACAGACAGATCCATAGATTAAAAATGATACCAGTTCAAACTAAACACAGAGCCACATGATTAATACCACTATTTGGCAAAGGGCCTTCAGAACAAACCACCCGTTTGATTGCCTCCTGTCCTGTAGATTAGGCCATGAAGCTATCTCTGGACATCTGCATAGGGCAACAGTGCTGCCCCAACATCTGTACTCGCCTCCTCTGTCAATGCAGCAGCTGCTGTCTCCACAACTGAGGGGATGAATGTCTAGGGCCTTAGTTCCCAAGGATTCTGACATTCTCCCTGCTGTACAGAATAGCAGAATTGAAGAGTCAGTAGAGACATTAGCCAACAAGACAGCTCTGCATAAATATCACTGATTCTTCATTAGAATGGGAACTGAGCAGCTCTCTAGTTGCTGACCTTAGAAGGCAAAGCATGACAATAGGTTATGATATGAAAAATACATATTTTTCTCACTTTTGCTCATTGTCATTTCTCACAGAAATTCAAAACCCTTTACATTAATCTTTCCCCCAACCCCAACCCTAAATGACTTGCGTGCTTACCTGTGGTAAGCTATAATTCCTTAACTTCTCTCCTTTATCAGAGTTCACAGAATCATGCAACGTTAGAGCTGAAAGGGAATGTTAGAACATGCTATATGAATTAGAACCATATATAATGTCTATGTATATATGAGAGTTATGAGAGATGAAAGTAATTTTGGATCATAGGATTCTAGTACTCCATCCAGAAGATAAAATGTCAGAGCATTCCATAGACTGTTAGAACTAGAAGGTACCTTCGGACATAGAATGAGATGGCATAAAACATAATGTAGGAGACATAAAGGGCCTTAATCATTTCATTCATCCTCCTTTCTTATTGATGAGGCATAGAGAAAGAGGGTGACTTGTTTGAATGTAGGAGCTAATTGGGGCAGAGATCAGAGTTCAGGTCTCCCAGATCTCAGACCATTTCTTCTTTCATTGATTACTGCTTAGATAGATATCTTAGGGTGGCTTTTTCAGGCCTTGCTGGTTCTGGCTGGTTTCTGGGTACTGGGCATTCCGGGTCTTACTTGCCCTGTCAGACTGAACCCTTCAAGCATGTCACTCATTGATTCCCTAAAACAGGATGGAAGTTCTAGCCAAACAGTAGTCCCTGTTGACCCTTAACCAAGACCTCTGTGACTTCTCTCATTCTGTTCTTTCCATCTGGTGAAATGACTTAAAAGAATAGAAAAAGTTCTTAGAGTTTATCTATTCTAAATCCTTGATCTGAAAGAGATGGAAACTGAGATCCAGAGAATGTATGTCATTCACACATAATAAGTAATAGAGTCAAGATCTAAAATAGGTTTTCTGACTCTAAATCCAGAGTTCTTTCCACTCAGTCATGAGTCTCCATCTCTTTTCTCCCTGACCTTCATACTTACCTTGGCCTGTTCAAATCTTGCCTATTCTTCAAGACCCAGATCCAAATGCCACCTCATCTATGAAGCCTGACTGTCTCAGCTCCACTGTAAGTGCTTCTTCCTTCCCCTGATCTTCTTTCTGCCCCCTTTGAACCACACATGTGCACACACACACACACACACACACACACACACACACACACATCTACTTTCCAGGGTGGTTGGAGGATCAAATGAGATAATAATTGTAAAGCACTTGGCATAGTACCTGGCTTATATTAAGCTCTATGTGAATGTTAGCCATTAGCTATTATTAACTCTCTCCCTCTCTGACACACACACACATTATTCATCTATATATATAAATTGTAAACATATCACATATATACATATATATTGGTCTATAGACATAATGTATAATATGCAGCTATAAATATCTTAATATTTGAATGTATGTATACACTTCTATAGTAATATCATTTTGCATTTCTGCCTTGTATTGTATTTATTCATACAGTTGTCTTCTCTGGACTCTATACAGTCTACCTGACAGTTGAAGCAAAGCCCCTTGTATATAGTAGGCACTCAGTAACTGTGCATTGGATTGGATGGAATGATTATGCACTGTGAACAATACTTTCTAAGTATAGGAGGAAAGGGGCTTAGAAGAGACTTGAATGAAATTAGTTCTCTCCCCGGGGACAATCATGCTCACCAGCTTTGCTGAGCTCTCAGATTCACCATTTGGAAATTGGATTAAAGGTAAAAGATTCTGGGAGGCAGCACTTGCCCTCCATGAATAAGGATGATAGTTCACATTGCTACAGCACTTTAAGGTTTGTCAAAGCATTCTCCATATGGTTTCCCATTAGATCCTAACGACAGCACTGTATAGTAAGTCCTCATTTTATAAATGAGGAAACTGAGGCTCAGAGAAGTAAATGACTTCCTCATGGTTGAAAAGGTACTAAGTATCTGAAGTTGGATTTGAACTCAGGTCTCTCTGGGTCCAGGTCTAACTCCCTGCCCACTGCTCCACAATTGCCATACTCTGCTTCTTTTAGGAAAAGGTAATGTAGTGTACTGGAAGGAATCTGAGGCCTATGTTCAAGTTCAAACTCAGAAACCTGCTACCTGTATCACCCTGGGAAATTTTCTTTATCTCTTTATGCCTCTGTTTCCTTATCTGAAAAAAGGGGTACTAATACTTGAATGGGATCTCCCTCATAAGGTTGTTATAAGGAAAACATTTTTTAGACCTGAAAGACCTAAAGAACTGAGAATCATTATCAACCTGTCCATGAGATATTCAGCATAAGGCTGACAACAAAGAGGCATTCATTAATTTTTGTTCCTTTATTGAGAGATAGTGTGAAAGAAAAAGTGGGAGAAAAAGTACAGTGGCTTGTAGCCAGAAGACCTAGAGTTATAGGCTTGTTTCTGCTACTTATCAGCTCTGGAAAATCATTAAACTTTTCAGAGCCTAAGGTTCCTCATCTAAAAAATGTATATAATAATAATATTGACACAACCTACCCCACAGGTAGGTACTGTAAAGATCATATGACATGATGGATGTGAAAACAGAACCATACTTGGAGGTTGGAAAAGACCTAAAGGCCACCTAGTTGTCTCTCCTCAGTTTTCAGATAAGAAATCTTAAGACCCTGAAAAATGAAGTGAGTTCCCTAAAGTCACATAATTAGCAAGTCGCAGAGCAGAACTAGAAATGCAGGGTCTCTGGCCCCAAGTCTCTTGCACTTTCCAGCACCCTGTATTTTCTCAGGTAACAATTTCAAAGGACTATGGGCAAGGCTGTGTTAGTAAATGTTTAACAACCAAACCTCTGAAAAAGGCAAGGCAGGCCTTTAAGTTTAATTTACATTACTAGAGTTTGTCATCATTTTCTTTAAGCCTGGACAATCAACAAAAAGTTAAATCAATCCCTGATCCAATTTCTGAGTTGTACTCACACTGAAAAATTTAAGAACTGGCTCTTCTGCTGGTAGGAGCTGTCTCTAATACACCCCTGCTATGACCTAGCTTCTAAGAGGTCATCCTCAAAGCTAGAAAAGTTTGAGTTTCTCTTTCTTTTTATTTTGTTTAATTTCACGGTTCCTACTATTTCTGGAAATTTGCAGCCTGAAAAAAAAAAATGTCATCTGCAAACACACACACACACACACACACATACACACACACACACACACACCCCAAAAAACAAAAACAAAAACAAATCTGATGAGGAAAATTAGAGGGGGGAAGGGAAAAGAATCACACTTGGCTTTTATTTCTTTCTTTTGTGTATGTGTGTGAAGTGATGAACTTCACACTCCAAAGAGAGAAAGGAACCAGAGCAAAGGAGAAAGAAAGAAAGAAAATACTCTACAAATTAGGAGACAGAGCTGGTTAAAGTGGATGTCAAGAAGAAAAAAAAGTTATTGCAAATGGGAGAAAAAATCAGGGAAAGAGTGACTCAGGAGGTCATTTGCTAAGGACCCCAGTGGGGCCAGAGCCAGCAAGCAAACATGCTGTACCACACAGATCCATAAGAAAGCCTCAAAATAAATGATGAGATAAAAATAGGGTTCTGTCTAATTTCCAAGATCTTCAAACACCTACTGATGTTCAAACCAAAAGCTATTGCTTTTCAGCACTCTTAACTCTTACCAACCATTTTCTGTTTGACTGATTTCTCCACCTTCACCTCTCTGCGTCCATGCTGAGGCATCTTTCTAGATTACTGGTGAAGATCCTCCCCTCTTACTTGCTACTGCCCTAGACCTCAAGCCAACTCTGGGCACTATTAACACACTCTGCCTATTGTCTCCCATCATCTCCCTGGCATATCTCTGATTCTCTTCTGTTCTCAGCTTTCTGGCTTTCTTCTGAGGGAAAGACCAAGATAATATGTCATATTTTAAGGTTAAAAATGTACTTTATGGACAATTAGGAGACAGGGACAGATAGGAGGATGATTCACATTTGCAGATGAGGAAACACCATTACTTCCATATGACCTTGGAAAACTCATTTGAACTCTAGAGGTTTCAGTGCCTTCCCTTATCAGTAAAATGGAGGAGCTTGAGAAGGTGATCTGCTAACTTTTCAATCCTATCATACTAATAGAGGTTATAATTATGGAATTATATGGGCACAAAAAGTAAGGGGGGAAATATAATAAAGATGTAAAAGTTCTCACTGATAACAGACTTTGAGTTAGTGACAGAACTAGACTACAAGTGCAGAGACTCTGGCCCCAAGTGCTCAGGGTAAACATCCTGTATTTTCTCAGATGCCAGTTCCAAAGAGCTGTGACCAAGGATATATTAGTAAATGTTTAACAACCAGCTCTCTACTTTCAAGTTTAATCTGCATTATTAAAATTTTCTTCATCGTTTTCTTGTCTAGTTGCATGAATTATGAAGGGACTACATAGAGGAAAAAGAACTCCTCCAGTTAGTGAATGGGGGAAAGATTCATGAAGGTTTCATTGAAGACTTGGTCTTGAACTTTCAATTGAGTTAAATTCAGCATGCTTTCATTAAGTACCTTCTAAATGCCCACCATTATGTTGGACAGTAAGGACATAAAGTCAGAAATGAAACAGTCCCTGATCTAAAAGAGCTTATATTTTACTAGGGAAAAACAAAACAAAACAAGTATGCATTTATATAAATTCAACTATAGACAAAGTAAATTGGAGGTGGGAATGGACCACTAACAATTTCTAGATTCTAGGGGGAATCCAGAAAAGCTACTCCTAGAGAAGGAAATGAATCATATGACTTTGATGATTGATAGAATTTACAGAGAGAGAGATTGGGAGGGGGAAAAATAAACTTGAGAGAAGGTAATCCACTGTGGAGTAAAGGGTACATTAGAGGAAGCACTGCGGTATTGATTTGGCAAAGCAGGTAAGACCTGAATGATTGAATTATTGATATGTCAGGCTGAAGATTTGGGACTTCATTCATTGTTTAGTGGGAAGACAGAAAGTTTTGGAGCTGGGGAATGATGTGGTTATAACTGAATCAGGAAGTTTAAAGTGATAGCATGTGCCAGCTGCCTTAAAAGGACTGGTCAATATTTTTTCCCTGTCAATACATATTTATTAAGTGCCTAGTATGCACCAGACACTGCACATGATAAAAGATAATCTAGAATCTATCTACTACATTTTATGGAGGAGGAAACTGAGTCCCATGGAGGTGAAAAGATTTGCCCAAGCTACAAAGTATAAAAACAAAGAGTGAAAACTCAGGTCCTCTGACCCTAAATATCATGTTCTTTCCATTATATCACAGTGCCTCTAGGTAATAAGCTATTTCAGTATTCAAGGTGAAAAGTGATGGAAGTAAAAATTAAAGGGATGGAAAAAAAGTTAAGAAATACTAAGATAGAATGGACAGAATCTTGGCCTTAGGCCTGAAAAAACATAGAGCTCACAGGTAGAGATTCACTACTCACATGTCCAGGGAGTTTCATTTCAGGCATTTGATCAATTACAGAATATTAATTTATCCTCTTAGGATTCCTCCCTTCCCCACAGGAGCATAGGCACCCTAGCTCTTCCCTTCTGCTCAAAGGAAGTCTTAAATACTAACCCTAAGTTGATTGAGGAAATGAAGAAGCACCACTGTAATTATCCCCAAATGTCATAGAAACTGTGAGAACAAGATTTTCTCTTGGGAAACTGACCAAGTATCTTGCGGGGAGCACTGAAATATTGGCATTAGCCAATGTCAAGAGTAGCATGACTAACAATGAATAAGAGAATCATGTAATTTTAGAACTAGGAACTTAGACCACTGAATGTTAGAACATAGAATATAAAATTTTAGACATAGGTGGAATCTTTCAACATAACAAAATCAAACTGGAAAGAACCAAAGAACAAGGAATGTTAAAACTGAAAGGGGACTGAGATCATAGAACATATTTTGTATTTACTTGGTATTTTAGAAATGCTTATTGGATCAATTGGATCGGGTTGGATATAAAATAATGTTAGGATTTGAAATATACTTTTCAACACTAATATGGGCTTACAGAATACTAGAGCTACAAAAGGTCTAAAAGAGACCATTTAGTATAACCTTCTCATTTTACCTTTGGGGAAAGCAAGTCTATAGAGAAGGAAAATAAATTCTCTAGTCATTAGTCCCTCACACAATTACAAGCACCTAGATCTCTAGAATCCTATGATTTGACATGCCTATAACACCTTTCCCACAGATTCTCAATCTCTCTCTCTCTCTCTCTCTCTCTCTCTCTCTCTCTCTCTCTCTTTCTCTCTCTCTCTCTGACACACACACACACACACACACATACACACACATATACTCTATACTACTGATACAACTATATCAGACTTACCCATGCAAAGAGGCTTATAAATGTAATTGTCCTTTTCTTTCCAAAAATGATAAAGTTGAGAAAATAGTTTTTTAATCAAATATAATTTCCTTTTACTATTTATTCATAGGAAGTACCTTGACCCTCTGTGGTTGGAATCTTAAATAACAGTGCTTTGATTACGGTTCTGTAGAATTTGAGTAAAGTTACTTCTCCCCTCTGAGCCTCAGTTTCTCCCTTTATCAGTCAGTGTAGTTGAACTAAATGATTTCTAAAGATCTTTCCCTCACCAATATCCTATGTCCTAAAATCCCTTCCACATCTAATATTCTTATATTTTAAGATCTCTTCTAGTTCTGGCTTGCTGTGGACTTGTTGGCCTAGTTTCTGTAGTTTTTGATTTTTCTGTAAGCAGTCTGCATCCCAAAGCACAAAGCCTCCTTTTCTTGCAGTTCTTTTGGAAACAGTCAGCCTATTTTCACTTATTAGTTATTACCCACCCAAACAAACTGCTTCATTCCCCCATTCCTTCTCTTCCCCCCCAAAACAACAATAACAACAACAAAGCCCAAATCTCAAAGAAGGATTTTTATGTTGTTGTTAAATGTCATTTTAAATATATTTAAGCAATGGGCATTCACAAATGGTCCATTAATATAACAGAACTCTACTTTTGACTCTTTTCTCCAAATTCCCTCATGCAACAGCCATTATTTCCAGAGCATTCCTTCCCTTTATCCCTTGACCTGTTTCCTTTCCCTTGGCAGCTTTGAGGTTTCCATCATCTATCAGCTGTGTGTCCACTCCCTCTCCACTGCCCCAGACACCAAGAAGCAGGAACTGCGTTTTCTTGGCGAGTAGAGCCTCTCTACTAGGGCTCTTATTCAAAGAAGTTTGTCTAGCTGGAATTTCCTCTGGTTCTTCCTGGGGTGCAAGCAGGAGGACTTGAGGCTCTAAGTAAGTAGATAGCTCCTGCCAGTTGGCACAGAGAGGTGGCGCACTGGAGTGGGGATTGAATTGTTGCCATTGGAGATAGCAACAGATGCTTCCTGGTTGAGGATGAGTTGGTTATATCAGGGCTCTGTGATTTGAGACAGAATCCCAATTATTTCCAATTAGAAGAATGTCACCACAGCTGCTATAAGTGGGCCTTGCCTTACTTCTGCCAACCTGGCCTCATTTGTCTGAGAGCATGTACCTCTGCTTCTGTCTTTAGACGCATATCTTCCTGTTCCTATCCCTTATTCTTCTACATTATTTTCTCTACCCCAAGGACATTATTTACGTGACAAAAGTTAACACTTTTATAGTATTTTTTAATCATTTTCTTAACAATCTGAACAGGTGCAATGATTTTAAGTGTAATAATTTTAGAATTGGGAGATCTGGGTTCAAATCTCAGTTTGGACGTTAACTAGCTATGTGACTTTGAGGAAATCATTTTGTTGCCTAGGTTTCTGGATCTTCTTTTATGATAAGTAGATAAGAAGAGATGAACAGTCAATCAACAAACATTTATTAAACATCTACAGTGTATATGTAGTCACTGTGCTAAATTTTTGTGATACAAATACAGAGAACAAAAATCATCCCTGCTGGGCTTACATTGTTTTATGATCCCTACAGTCTCTTCTAACTAATACAATTCAACATTTCATATGTTTGCTACCTAGCATGACCCATCTTTTCTAAGTTTTCCTTCCCCTCATTCCCAGTTTTATCCTCTATTCCAAATTAGAAATGGAGGCCACTAACACACGTGTAAAGACCTTAGAAAACATCATCTTTGTTCTATTATACTTGTATGCATTTTTTAATTGCTAATTGCACTTATCCCTTCCATATCATGACTTTCTCCATCTTGGTTTCAAAATATTGGAGGTCAGCGTAAGAAATTAAATGGAAATTGTGAGGGAGTTTTGGAGAAGTTACAGAAGCCACACAAAGGCCAGCAGATGACACAGAAAAATTTTGAAACTTAGAAATGCAGATTTAACCCAAAATTTACAATAAGATACTATAAACACTCTATAAAAGACTTCTGGACTTCTGGAAGGGAAAGTCAAAAATTTTTCCATGGATTTTCTGTGAGGGGTACCTTACCAATATCCTCCTTGTTGTGGAAGAGATAACTATATATTTAAATCTGGTGCTGAGGCATTTGGGGAGCACTGTAGTTGTAAGGTTGGCATTTCTGCTGTACCTCATCCAAGGCACTCTGCGTGTGAGTCTGTTATAGGGTAAAGCCAGGCCAGCATGCTTATTGCTTAAGGCAAAGAACAATTTGATTTCCTTCCTTTTCTGGCGAGGAATACAAGCTGTAGAAACTGGAACAGGAGATGGAATAAATACTGTCACCTGGAAAAGTCTAGCACCCATCACAACACAAGAGATCCTGAAAATTCTCCTCGTCATATAGCTTCGTCATGTCTTTGTCTTTGGCTCCATCTTGTAACCTTAATTCACAGAAGGGAATTTCAAATACTAGCCTGGCCCACTTATTTTACAAATGATTAAACTAAGACCATAAAACTTTGCCTTGACCAAAGTTATTCAGGTGGAAAGTAGTGGAACAAGAACATACATACTCTAGCTAGCTCCAAATCCCTTTGGCAGGAGGACAGAAAAGAGAGGAAGAAGAAGTAGAATAGGAATATATCTTCTATATCAAACTGCCTCTCTTATTTAGAAGAAGATTTGATCACATATTCAAAGTCCAGGTTGAATGCCTGGTGGCGTTATTTGTGCAGGCTATGATTGAAACAGCAAAACCAACCTATTAAAAGAGAGAATTGAACCCACGACTTCAAATTTATTAGACACTCCTCAGGTAATTGACTACAGACATGAAGATATTGGGTCCTAAATTAACTGACTGACTAATATATCTTTTTTCTACTTTATTCAGCCTTTATACTATACACATGCCATGTGACTCATGCCTGACCCTTAGTGACCCCAATAGACTCATGCTAGAGATTTACAGACATGTTATCTAGACATGTAGACCTATCCCTCTGTGTACCACAAATCTTCCTCTATCAGGAATCCTATAACTTAATGGCTGAAATATTGGTCTTTATTTGGAAATAAATTCACATTCATGATAGGAAGCTTTCCATGGCATTTTGACTGGTGTGTGACTTCAGGTATATTTAGAGTCACTGGGAGCCACTTTGGGTGACTGAGGAAAGAAGGTCTAAAATTTCTGGAACTAAGACAATGGAAAACTTAACATGAATCTACGGAGGGTCAGATATACCATCTGATTCTGACCACTTTTAGAACTTATATAATCATGTGTCAGAACTGAAAGTGATCTTAAAACAGAAAATATTCAAATTTAAAAGAACTATACCTTAAACATATGCTACTAGAGATAATAGAATCATCTCTATAGAGGTTGAAGGGACCTCAGAGAGCATCTAATCCAACCTCCACATTTGGACTCAGAAATAAGGAAATTAAGACCAAGGAAGGTTAAGTGACTTATCCAAAGTCATTAAGGTAGTAATTACTGGAGGTAGAATTTGAATTTAGGTCCTATGACTTAAGAATTAATTATATTTTTGCTGTAGCAGAGTTGCAAGGAACATTACAATCGTCTAGTCTAACCTCCACATTTGAAACTCAGAGATGAGTAAACTCAGGCCCAGAGAAGTGATACAGGATGCCTAAGGCCAATCACTTAGGGTAAGTGGAGAAATAATTAAGCCTCCACAAATGGAACACTGATCTTCATCAAGGGCATAGAATCTATGAGCTTGGAGACTTAATTAATGTTGCGATTTATATATTATCAGGAAGTCACAGATAAATTGTCAAATTCAATTCAATTAAAATAGCATTTATAAATTTTTTTGTGTCAGAAATTGTGCTAGGCCCTGAGAATATACAAGATAAAAACAAACTTCCCGGTTCCGGGTTAAGATGGTGGCAGAGAAAAAAGCAGCTCTTAACCTCTCCTGACTGAAACACACAAAACTCCTCAAGGGGACATAAAAACAAGTCCAGACGAACGGAGGAACCCCACAACAGGGTGCAGCGTGGAAGGTACGTGGAATCGGGACATTTCCATGCTATAAAGGGGTGAAACAGCTCTCACTAAATCGCGGGCTGAGCAACCACCCCACCACTCCCCTACCACACACACCACCTATAGCGCCGAAGCCAGTTAAAAAGAAATAGAGCAAGTTTGGGGCACCCATCGAGTCATTGGCAGCTCTGGGGCCTGTTCCTGAGAGCAGCAAGATTTGGGACCCCAAAAAGCCAAAGAACGCACACGAAATCTGAGCGCCAGAGCAGTGGCGGTGTGGGAAGAGGCAGACACAGCCACGAGCTAAAGCTCTGAAACCCTGAGTGGGGAACCAGCTTAGACGGGTATACGACTGTGGAAGCAGCGCCCTGACACTTGTAAAGGAACCTCTGGCAGAGGATCAAGCAAGGGGGTCGAGCAGGGGGCTTGACCTTGGAAAAAACCAGAACTCAGACTTCAGGAGCCAAAAGACTGCGGACAGACCCGAGCGCGAGGATAAAGCTGAGAAGCTGCTGGGCTAATGATGGCTACCCAGACTCAGGAAGTTCAGAAGAGAAAGATAAACAACAAGAAAAAGAAGTCTTTAACACTCCACAACTTTTACACAGAGAAAATCCAGACAACCGAGCAAACAGAGGAGGAGAACAAACAAGCATCCGGACCCTCCTCAAATAAGGAAAACTCCTCACAAGCTATGGAAGAGTTCAAAAATGAGATTCTGAGGAAGATGGAAGAGATCTGGCAAGAAAATAACAGTTTAAAAGGTACAATCTTGCAATTGGAAAGTGAGGCTCAGAAATCAAATGAACTGATAAGCAAATTGAACCAGATTGAAAAAGAAAACCAAAAGATCATAGCTGAAAACCAGTCCCTAAAGGCTAGAATCGAGCAATTAGAAGCTAATGATCTCTCAAGACAACAAGAACAAATAAAACAAAGTCAAAAGACTGAAAAAAATAGAAGGAAATATGAAATATCTCAATGAGAGAGTGACAGACCAAGAAAACCGGTCTAGAAGAGACAACTTGAGAATCATTGGTCTTCCAGAAAAACCAGAAATTAATAGAAACCTGGACTCCATACTAAAAGAAATTATTCAGCAAAATTGCCCTGAAGTCCTACAACAAGAGGGCAATATAGACATTGAAAGGATTCATAGAACACCAACTACATTCGACCCAGATAAGAAAACGGCCAGAAATATAATTGCCAAATTCAAGAGCTTTCAAGCAAAAGAAAAAAATCTTACAAGAAGCCAGAAAGAGACAATTCAAATATCAAGGAACACCAATCAGGATCACACAGGATCTGGCAGCCTCCACGCTAAAAGACCGTAAGGCCTGGAATACAATATTCAGAAAGGCAAGAGAGCTGGGCCTGCAACCATGGATCAACTACCCATCAAAATTGACTATATATTTCCAGGGGAAAGTATGGGCATTCAACAAAATTGAAGAATTCCAGGTATTTGCACAGAAAAGACCAGGGCTAAATGGAAAGTTTGATATCCAACCACAAAAATCGAGAGAAACATGAAAAGGTAAATAAGAAACAGACGGGAAAGAAAGAAAACTAATAATTTTTAAATTTCCCTTTTTAAATTTCCCTTTTTAAGGGCCTCATTAAATCTAATTATCTGTATTCCTATGTAGAGAAATGTTATGTATAATTCTCTGTAGTGAACTCTATTTACTATTATAGTATTCACTATTATAGTAATCAGAAGAATAATTCACAGGGTGAGGGTGGAACACTAAATAATCTAAGATGACATGGGGGATGGGAAAGAGGGGGTGAATAGCAGGGGACACCAAGAGAAACTTGAGTGAATAAGAAAAATAGTATATTATAGTACACACAAAGAGGGCATGGGAAGGAGAGGGGACAAATACTATTATAAGAAGGAGAGGAAGAGAGCATTAAGAGGTAATAATCAAACCTTACTCTCAGTGTAATCAACCCGGAGAGGGAAGAGTAGCTATACTATCCATTGGGACATAAAACTGCTATATAACCCTTCTGAGAAAGTCAGAAGGGATAAATCAAGGGAAACAGGGGAGTGGGGAGGTCAAAAAAAGGGACGGGAGAAGAAGGGGGAGGGAATTCATAAGGCTTTTAAAAACAAAAAGGGGGGGAATAAGGGAGGGGGTAGAAAGGGAAGTTAATCAAGGGAGGGGATAAGGGATAGGGTCGTAATAGCAAACCACTGGTTTTTAAAGGAAATAGTTTAAGGAGAAGGGGTAGGAATATGGGATGAAACGAAAATGTCAGCAAATGCACAACTGATGATTATAACTCTGAATGTGAATGGGATGAACTCGCCCATAAAACGGAAGCAAATAGCAGAGTGCATTAGAAACCAAAATCCTACCATATGTTGTCTACAAGAAACACATATGAGATGGGTGGACATACACAAGTTTAAGGTTCAGGGCTTGAGCAAAATCTTTTGGGCATCAAATGAGAAAAAGAAGGCAGGAGTGGCTATTATGATTTCTGACAAAGCCAAAGTAAAAATAGATATGATTAAAAAGACAGGGAAGGACATTACATCCTGATTAAAGGCAGTATAAACAATAAGGAAATAACACTGCTCAATATATATGCACCAAGTGGCATAGCACCAAAATTCATAAAGGAGAAACTGGCAGAGCTCAAGAAGGAAATAGATAGTAAAACCATACTAGTGGGAGATCTAAATATTCCTCTGTCAGATCTAGATAAATCAAACTGAAAAATAAATAAGAAAGAGGTAAGAGAGGTGAATGAAGT
>NC_058131.1:326148310-326190436 GCF_016433145.1 Gracilinanus agilis | reverse complement strand
AGGAAGAACTGCAGGAGAGGAAACATATAAGAAAAGCAACTGCTTGAACGCATGGGTCGGGGTGGACATGATTGGGGATGTGGACTTGAAACTACCACACCAATACAACCACCAACAATTTGGAAATAGGTCTTGATTGATGACAAATGTTACAACCAGTGGAAATGTGCGTTGGCCATGGGTGAGGGGAGTGCGGGGGGTGAAGAGGAAAGTAGGAGCATGAATCATGTAACCATGTTAAAAATGATTATTAATAAATGTTTAAATTAAAAAAAAAACTTCCCTTGATCTCAGAGAGCTTATATTTTAAGAGAAAGAAGACTTACATTAAAAATAAAACTAAAAAAAAAACTTCCATAGATAAGGTACTTAAAACAGAGAGGATTTCAGAATTGGCTTCTTGTAGGAAGAGTCATGGTAAGTTTTGAAGGAAGCAAGGGTTTTGAGGAAGCAAACATGAAGTTGGCATATATTTCAAGGGGACAGAGGGAATACATTCCAAAGGTATGGAAAACAACTCCTATGTCTAGGAATCAATACAAGAGATGGAACTTAACATACAGGGAAAAGCAAGTGGACTAATTTTGGTTGGAATTTGAACTCATGAACATAAACAATGCATAAATAATCCTGAAGAGTTTGTCTGGATTCAGAGTGTGGAGGACTCCAAAAACCAACAGATAGTCGTTTATTTTATTCTAGGGGAAAGAGTGGGCAGCTAGGTAGGGGCAGTTGTTATGGTACTGGATATGGACACTGGGCATGAATTAAAATCTGGCCTCAAATACTTCCTATTTATGTGACCCTGAGCAAGCACTTTACTCAGTTTGCATGTTTCTTCATCATATAAAAAACCAAAGAAGGAAATATGAATGGTTCTACCATCTCTGTCACAAAAACGCCCCAAAATTGGATCATGAAGAGTCAGACATGAATGAAATTACTGAACAACAACAGGAAGCCACAGGTATTTCTTAAGCAGAGGGAAGACAGGCACACTTATGCTTTAGAAATATCATGTTAGCAGATATATGAAGGATGGACTGAAGCGCTGATTAAAGGCTGGAATTTCAGTTGGGAACGCAACAACTCAATCTGAGCTCACTCTCTATCTTACACTGGGCTAAGTTAACAGAAGAGAGATTCTTTCTTCTCTTGAAATCATAGGTATTAATTCTGAAGAGCTCAGGTTTCTTTTTCTTCTTTTAATTTATTGTTTTTCTCAATTATATTTTAAAACAATTTTTAACATTCATTTTTAAAAATTTGAGTTATAATTTATCTCCTTCCCTTCTATCGCCCTTCTTGAAAGCAATTTAATATAGATAACACATGGGCAGTCATGCAAAACATATTTCCATTTTAGCCATGTTAAAAAAGAAAACACAATCCAAAAAAAGAAACATAAAAAGTAAAAGAAAAAAGGATGCTTTGTTCTACATTCAGACTCTATCAGTTCTTTTTATGGAGGTGGATGGTATTTTTCATCCTATGACTTTTAGAATTGTTGTGGCTCATTCTATTTCTAAGAAGAGCTAAGACATTCACAACTGATCATCCTACCATATTGCTGTTACAAGTATCCATTCCACATCTTAACTTTCCCCTTCACAGATATGACATATATTGAACAGTGGTATAAGAAATTAAATGGGATTTTTTTTGGAGGTTTGCATAAGCTGTAGACAACATTCAAAGGCCAGAAAAAAAGTTCAGAAACTCAGAAATGCATAAAATACAGGTATAATGTTGTATAATGTCAGCATATTTTGTTTCTAACACAATAATCATACGTGATTTTTTTAAAGTTAAAATAAGAATATGAAAGCCAGTAGATGACACACAAGGGCTAGAAACTTGGAGATATCTTAATATTGAGCAACCTATAGCCTATGACCAAATACTTAACCCAAATCTTACAATAAAGTATTGTAAATACCTTTAAAAAAAGGAAAAAAATTAGACCTTCTCTGTTATGAGAGAAGGTCAAAAAATGTTACTCAAATTTTCCAGATCCCAGGAGCAGCATGCCCTAATCACCATTACATAAGATACACATATTATATACAATGTTCTCATGGTTCAGTTTACTTCACTTTGTATCAGTTCACATAAGCCTTCCTAGTTTTTCCAAAACCATCATGTTCATCATTTCTTAAAACACAATAATATTCCATCACAATCATATGCCACAACTTTTTCAGACATTTCACAATTGATGGGGCAAAGATTTCTAAGACAGTTGTTCATGATCTTTTATCCAATGTATCCTCCCAATATCATTCAAACAGTATAACTCTATTAGCTTCTGGAAAAAGTATTTAGAAGCATGTCATTGACCTCTTGGGATAAAGGAAATGAACTCTAAGATAAATATTATATACAATACACACATATATATGTATATGTATATATACATATATATATTTAATAGATATCATACTTCTTTGGAGGGCAGCAAGCCAAAACAAGTAAAACTAAAGTGTCAGACACAAAAGCTATGATAGTAAGAAACAGGAAAAAAATCAAACAAATTTGTGCCTCATCATCAGTCTGGTTCTCAACATGAAAAAGTATAAGCATGAATCCCATCTTTTCCCCATACATACACACAAACACAAATGAGGAAAGGTCTTCAGAAATTGTCCTTACAGGACACTACATTTCACCATCATTAGCTACTCTTTTAGAAAAATCTGGACCTGTGAAAATGCACTGGCAGGTATAGAGAACTATCCTGGAGAGTTACAAGTCTGCAAAGGAGGGAGAATCTTTGGCAGGCACTTGCTAGAACTGGATAGTGAATGATGACAATAATGGCAGTTCCTTTCATCAAGTAAACTTATTTTTAAGACTGTCCAAGCTAATACAACATTCTACATAATTCATGCTGTTCCATGCCACAGATTCCATTGATGACATACCCGTGAGGCTTCTTGTTGTCTTCTCAAGAAAAAGATGAAGACATTTGTGTTAACCATAGTTAAGCTGTTGTTGCTAAGTTGTATTTAATTAAGAGTCTTTATTGGGGGGCCTGCTCAGGTCCAGATACAGCTGCTGCTTCTTTTTCATCATCATCTAAGTTCTCGTTATCACTTCTATAGCAGAATCTCTTTCCCTGCGCTGGCTGTAGAGACTCATCCTAAGGAAAAATATTCCTTCAGGGTCTTTTCCTATCATAATCTGTGACCATAGCCCCTCGTTTGGTCTTCTACTACTACCATTTCCACTAGAAAAAAAAATGGACATGTCCAATATGGCATTTTTTAAACTTGACTATACATTTATGCTACCAGGCTTTGATTTTGTTTTTCCCCCATGAGTGGGTGGCAAGGCAGATGGGAGGGAGAGAAAATAATTTTTGATTAGTTGAACCTTTTTTTAAAGATATACATTATTTATTGAGTATATAAGATATAAAATATTTATTAAGTAGAACAAGACTTGTTATAGAGCACCCCCAAACCTGAGGCACACTCTCTCCTTGTGCATAAAACACACACATATAGCGACACACACATATACATGTGAGAATATATACAACCACTTAAGATAGTGAGCTCACACTTAAAAGGACTAAGTGTAGAAAAGTCTTGGGGCTGGAAGTACCTCCCTGATCCTGAACCTGGAAGTGCTATTTTCTTTTAGTGGAAGTCTCATGGTAGTCCCTTTAGGTATAGTCCTTTGGTCTAAGTATATTGATATTTTTTCTAAGGTCCATAGCTATCATTTTTCTCCATCACAAGGGGTCATGATCTCTGAAGCTGCTGCCATCCTTAGGGCCTGCCTTTTTACCTCCATTTGTAGGTATTTCTTCTTTAGTCAGACACTAGCACTTTCACAGACTGCTATGAACTCCACTTGCCAGTGGCTTTGATGGATTTCTCACTCTTATCTGTTGCCTGTGTGCTTCCATCTCAGGACATTTGTTCACTGAAAATTAAGCAAGAATAAATTAAAAAAGATTTAGAAGCAACAATTTGTCAGGAACACATGACAACTCTATGGGAAATACAGCAATTCTTCTTCCTCTACTTGGCAACTTACAGCCTTCTTCTTCATCCAAAAGCAGTCGAGGAAGGGAATCAGAGATCAAAGCTGGAACCTTTTGTGTGCACACTTATGAGTCATCAGTCTTTTTGCCTATGAAACTAATTAGGAGGCTTTTTGTGATCATATAGTAAAAACATCAAATCACCGTGACTGAAATCCAGATACACAAAGTTCCCCATGTTGCATTTGAAGTAGGCAAAGAATGTTTGTACATGCCACAAGGTCTTGACTTTCATTGGCCAGTCTTCTCAGTATAGTAAACTATTATGGTAGTCACTATGAAAGATTAGGACTTGAATTAGAGTGACTACAACCATCTCTCATATATACTGACTATTGACCTCCTTAGCTTCCTATTTAAGACCTACCTAAAAATTTCATTTCCTACAGGAGGCATTTCCCAAATCCTCTTAATTGCAGTGCCTTCCCCCTGTTAATTATTTCCTATTTATCTTGATATAGCTTGCTTTGGATATATTTGTTTACCCGTGGTCTCCTTTCTTTAGATTTTAAGCTCTTTGAGGGTAGGGACTATCTTTTGTTTCTTTTTATATTCCCAGTGTTTACTACAATTCCTGGTACATAGTAAATGCTGAATAAATGTTTATTGAATGGGATTAAGTTGGAGAAAAAAAGGGGCACATCCTTGACAATCTCAGTTTTTGTTGTTATCATTGTTTTCAGTGAAGTGTTTGGAGAGGTGCATTTTATACAGGGAAGGTAAATGAGTGGTTGAGGAAAGAAAAGAAACAGATGCTGAGGAAAAATTCAAAATCAATCTGATTACAAGAGGATAGGGATATAGCAGTGAAGGTACATTTGATATTATAGAATATAAATCAATGGACTCAATCAACACCTGTTCCTAACTTCTTCCATCTGAATTCAGCAACCCACATGTAAGATTGGAGAAGGTACAATTGATCCACAATTGTGGTTTGGGGAGGAATAAATAGAGATAAAACAAGGGGCAAGAGATTTAGGGGCAGGAAGCAAAGTAAAATTGAACTGGTTAGCTCTCAGGTAAATATTGTAAAGGGAAACAAGTGAGGATAGGACAAAGATGATGTCCTGAGATAGTAGCAGGAAGTAAGGATAACATATTTAGGAGGGTTAGAGAATAGGGAGACACAAAGAGATGATGTTCTGGCAAGAAAGCACTATGGATAATGAAGATGGAATACATGTGGGTGATGATGACATAAAACCCTATATTAAGCTGAGTTGAAGTTAAGGTAAAGATTGTAGGAGCTGAGAAGGCAGATGTATTGGGAAGTCAGGCTATTTCAGGGGATATAAACATGTATATTGAAATCCTATAGTATAAGGACAGGAGTTGGAAGGAAAAGAAGACTGTGAGCCATTGTTGAACTCTGAGGAAAACAGAGAATACCCTAAAAGGTAGCAGAGAACAGCAGATAGTCTCTATAGAGGATAATATTCATTGAATGGAGTATCCCTTCTCAAAGAAGGAAACATTGCTGAATGATGGAGGTAGGAATATAGTCTTGAGAAAGCAATGAAGAGCAAGACCCGTGTCTGTCTATTCCTCCTCCTGGGAATTAGGAAGCATGAATGAAGTTGCATCCAGTTCTAAATAGGGTAGTTAGAGATAAAGGGTCTTCTGGTAGAGAAATGGGAGGTGAAACTTGGCTTTCTGTGATCATGAGACTGGAAGAACTACAAATGGAATAGGTGCAAAATGAAACAAAGTTTGTTAACAATAGAATGGGGCATCCAAAGGACACTAAGAAAAGATAACATGGAATGGAATAAGGACATGGGAGAGATGGAGCTGACATAGAAAGATATAAAAGACATGGAAGTGGGAAATCTTTGAGTATCCTTTATTGAACTTCTAGGACCTGAGGAGTTGAAAAGGAGCTCTTCCTTTCTGTGTCTTAGGTGCCTCTAAGTTAGTTTAATAACCTAATTCTGAGCCTGGTTATTTTCTTGAATAACCAAATTAAAAGTCATAAAGAGTGATCAGAGAATGTTAGAAATGTAGTTATATAATTTATTGGTATAGGCCCACTGTATTTTTAATTTGAAAGGCCCTTAGAGGTCATCTAGACCAATCTCAATCAATGTTTGAAGATCAGTCCATTTGCATTGCCCTGGCACCTGAATCAAACTTTCAAAAACATCCCGGTATTCCTTACACCAACCCCGTGATCAATCCTACAGGACACCTGATTGCATTACATGTAGGTGTGCTCTTTAATTGAATAAGCCAAAAATAACCCTATGCATAGTGTACAACCCAGAAAAGTAATACATATTTATTAGTTTAAATACCATGGGAAAGGCCTTCGCAACTTTCTTCCCAATCCATTATTAAGTTTTTCTTTTCTCTTGACAGATTTTTAATACTTCAAGGTGGCCTTGACCTTTCTCCTCTCCCCCTTCCTCTCCACCTGATTGCTTTTCAATTGCAACCTTATCTTGCTCACCTGTCCTGGACTCTGCTACTGCCCCCTCCTTCCCCTTTATCAAAGCCATAGTGAAATCCCATCTATCCTAGGCAACCTGCACCCCATCTGCTCGACCCTTTTCAGCTTCTTTGAACCTCCACCTCTGATTGCTGCCCCTGTGTGCACTTTCTGCGCATCCCAGGCTCTCTTTTTCCACCCCAGGCCACCTCTTCTCATCCTCCCTCACCTTTTACAAAACCCACACCCCACCGCACCAACTGCGCTGCCAGCTTTGTCTTAAATATTATTTCCCCCATTGCGTGAGCCATGTGACCTTTTGTTTGCAGACATCATATGAATATTCATGAGCCACTAATCATGTTTTATAAATCAGAATTCATTGTGAAGCACATTAACCCCACCTGCTGTTCTCCCTTTTGTGGAGAGGGAGTTGTGATCCCTCCCCAGACTTTGCTCAGAGCTAGAAGGACAATCTTTAGATTGAATTAGTGTATTCTCAGTCTGGCCTAAGGAAAAGTGCCAATACAAACACACCTTTTCTTATGTGCTACAGGCTGGGACTAAACAGACTGATCATCAGGTTGGTACAGGTAATAAGAATTTTGATCATGGGTTCTTAATCTGGGATCCAAGAACTTGTTTTAAAATTAGGTCAGTAGGCAGATAAATGGACAGCTATTTAGATAAATAAATGGATAGATAGATGGAAAGATAGAATGATAGATAACTTTATTTCATGATGATGTGTTTCCTTTGTAATCCAATGTATTTTATGTTTTTAAAAAATTTCCTGAAAAGGATTTTTGGGGATTCAACAAAGGTCCATGACACAGAAAGAGCTTAAGAACCTCTACTTTAGGCTGCTGCAATTATGAGAAAATGGAAGGAATGTGAATGGAATAGGTACAATATGAAACAATTTGTTAATGATGGAATGGGGGTCGGGGGGGGTCCAAAGAGCACTAGGGGAGTGTAAGAGGGGATGGGATAAGGATATGGGAGGGAGGGGGAGAGTATCAAGGACAGGGAAGTAGAACTTAAAATTTATTAGCCTCAGTTTCCTATACTGGAAAGTAACTGAATGGAGATCATAACAGCACTTACCTCCCAGAGTCACTGTGAAGATCGAGGGGGATAGTATTGGGGGAAAACAAAAACAAAAACAACAACAACAACAAAAAAAAAAACTTAACAGTGGTCCCAGCATAATGAAGACATTTAAAAATATTTTTCTTCCACAAATCCTTTTGGCAGTCTAATGAAGGCCATGCACCCCCTTCTCAGAACATGTTTTTACTTTAAAATTCAAAATATTGAATTAAACAATACATTTCAGTTGGACTGAGAAAACAAAGATGTCATTTATTTTTACTATTCAGTACTATAAAATACAACACATCAAATTCCTATTCATTTAGGCCCCCTGAAATCTCTCTTTCAGGTTAAGAATTCCCAATTTAGTCGTCTCCTCATGAGAAAACGAAAGTCCAGAAAGCCAAATGACTTGCCCGATGACACAGAGATACAAAGTATAAGTATTAAAACTGGAACCCGGTTGTTCTGATTCCAAATGCAGTGCTCTTCCTCCTATACTGTGTACTGCTTCCCTATTGCCTGCATCCCAATAAGCACTGTTTTTTTTTCATGTTTATCTTTTAATAGAACATATGGCCTTTGGAATGGAACATAACATATGGCCTTTTGAATGGAACACAAGACTCTAGAGGAGGTCTGAGAACAGAATAAAATATCCCTCTTGTCTCCCTTGATCTACACACTATATTTTGGTTCCTGAAAATAGTAAATGTATGTCCTCAGTTTGCTTTCTAGACCCCAATGCTGGCAGTCTTTGAAGTGGCCTATTCATCTGTCTCCCTGTAGAAACAGGGGAAACTGAGTGAATCCCACAGAGATTTGAACCTTTAGTTTCTAGGAATCTCAGTGATATATGTAGGTGCTTAGTTAATTAAGCCCTCCTACTAAGCCTGTTTGCTTCTCTGGCTATATATAATTTCTGTTGGTTCTGCTGATGCACGGCCACACTGTTGATACTCTGCACTTCTGTGGTACCTTTCATCTGTAGAGCTCAGGCTGCATTACAAACAGTAATTAATTAAGCTCCATAACCCCCTGATGAGCTGATTATATAGAAACATGGTCTTACACAGGGCCCAGGAGTTTTGCCATCCAAAGATGTAAGTTA
The DNA here is from genome assembly GCF_016433145.1 of Gracilinanus agilis. NCBI lineage: Eukaryota > Metazoa > Chordata > Mammalia > Didelphimorphia > Didelphidae > Gracilinanus > Gracilinanus agilis. Next base: position 326,181,745 of record NC_058131.1, on the reverse strand, counting down.
AATTGGCACTTCCACCACAGATGGAGGCTACTCTTTCCAAAGCTAAGAAAGAGTTGAAACAAATGGTGTTGATGAAGCTCTCTCCTTTCTGCTCAGCCACCACTCTCCTACGAAGGACCCGATCTTACTGGTGAGGAAAAGGAGACAGCCTAGAAGTTGAAACACATTAGACTGGGAGTCAGAGGCTATATGTTGAAGTGGAAAAGTCTGGGCTTGGAGCCAGTAAAACTGTGTTTGAAGCCTAAATCATTAACACCTACGAGCTTTGTGGTCCTGGAAAACGAGTTTCCTCTTCTATGGACCTTGGTTTTCCCACCAATAGTTTTTTGTGAGAAAAGTATCTTATAAATTTTAAAGTGATATATGAAGTGTTGCTTCTTCCATTGTGAAAAGGAGAAGAGGGACTGGAGCTGTGATTTTATTGGCAGAGGGAACACTCTGGAGAAGAAACTCCCTCCACCAATTCAGCTTGGTAACTTTTTGCAATTTAGAGGCTCAGTGGGGTACCCTGGCTTTGAGGGGTTAATAGACTTGCCTTGGGTCCTACAACCAGTAGGTGTCACTAATAGCGACTCAAAGGGTGCAAGTCAGCTCATTAGTCATGATTCCTTGCTACTTCACCATCATTAATAATTAATATGAAAGTATGATATTATGGAAAGATTACTTGAAATCAAAAGACCTAGATTCAAATCCTCGTTCCAAACTCGATTTTCCTCACTGAAGCTAATGATCCTTATGATCAATTCATCAACTAGTCTTTATTAAGCACCTCCTGTGTGCCATGTATTGTACTAGATGCTGGAGAGGTAAAGAAAAGCAAAAAGTATTTCCTTCCCTCAAGGACCTCACAGTCTAAGGAAGGAGACAAAATTTAAACAACTAAATACAAATAAGATATAAAAGAATAAATTGATAGTAGATTCAGAGGGAGCATTAAAACTGAATAAAATTGGAAAAGGTTCCTTGCAGAAGGGGGGTGCTTTTTGTGAGGAAAGTTTTTCCTCTTAAATCTTAAAAATTCTATAAAAATGTTATCTACTATTATTTATCATTTTTATTTCATTGATGACATTTTTCTAGGTCTCTCTTCAGTGTAAATAATATATTAAAATGAAAACAACAAACAAAAAAGGACTTTTCATTAAGTAACTAAGAAATTGAATAGAATATTTGTTTAGTTGAAATCTCCCTAACTGCAAGAACAATGTCTTTTATTTCTTGTGTCTTAAATAAGACTAGGCACACAGTAGGGTCATGAGGTTTTAAAACTGAAATGGACTTTAGAGGTTGGCTAGTCTGATTCTATCACTTTACAAATGAGGAAACTGAGACCCCAACAAAGAAAATGATTTCTTCAACACTGAAAAACTAATAAGTAAGAGTGAAAAATAGAATTTATAATCAGGTATGTCTGAGTCCAAATATATTCATTCCAAGCTGACTCCCTACAATTTAGTTGAAATCTCCTGTTAAAGACTGTGGAGGAGGGTGGTTTTTCTGTTCACTCATTCTTTCCTTCTTTCAATCAACATATCTTTCTCCAATTTTTCCTCCTTCCTACCTCTGAAATTCTAGGTGTTTTATCATTCAACTGTTCACTTGGACTTGATAGATACTGAGGTACCTCTCAGCATTCAGTTCAGTTAAGTTGTCACTAAAGTTTTTCCTTCAGGCCTGTAAGCTATTGTGCCAGATATAAAAATAACTACAGCTATTTTGCATTCATATTTTGCAGTTTATTTGGAAACTCATTAATATTTGATCAGTAAATTATCATTTTCCTTTAAATACTGTAGGCAATTTAAGAAGGCTTGCTGCATCTTATGTGTGACTTTGTTCCATCTTTGGGCTAATGTTTTATTGTTGTTGTTTCTCCAGAAGAACACATCTACAATTTCATAATACAATCCACTGAAAGAATTAAACTTGCTATACCTACTTCTCAGAAGTGCATGCATATCTACTTAAAGACTTTACATGTGCACAGAAGTATTTTCAGTTATTATTTGGGTTTAGTTATGTTATAGCAAATAAATCTGAGAACATGGTAGAATTCATGTCTACAGACATGCCAGAAATCCACCAAGAAGTGTCTAAGATCACTAAATGAGGAGTCCAAAAATACCTTTTTTGGAAGGATTCAATCCTTCCCTTTTCTGATTTCTGTTTGAATGGCCTTGGATAAGTCATACCATCTCTTGGGACCTTGGTTTCTTCACCTGTAAAGTGAGGATATTAATCCCAGGGTCTTGCCCAACTTCCATATCTGATATGAGAATAAAATAGGATAATAATAATAATGGTAGAATTTATAAAGCATTATACAGTTTGGAAAGCAATTTACATGTTATCTCATTAGATCTTCACAACATTACTGACCTTTATATAGCACTAAGTGTGATTATCACAAAGTGATTTTTATATATTGTTAATTCAGAATCCTAAGACTTATGTGAAGTAGATATATTATAGGTATTATTGATTGCATTTTACAGATAAAGAAACTGAGTTTTACAAAGGTTAAATGATTCATCCAAGGTCATACAGCTAGCAAGTTTCAGAGGCAGAATTTAAATCCAAGTCTTCCTAACTACAAGTCCAGGATGTTAACCACCATGTCCTACCTCTCTCACCTAATTTTTTTTCAAGGTCTGTCAATTTTACTTTTGTAACAGCTTTCACATAGAGCCTCTCTCTTATATCTGATATTGCCACCTAGTATAGGTCCTCAGCTCCTTACTCCTTGACTATTAAAATAACCTGCCAGTTCGTCTCTCTGACTCAAATCTATCCCCATTATAATCCATTCTCCATTCATCTGTCAGGATTTCCAGGTCTGACATTCATCCCTCTCCCCCAACTCAATAACGTACAGTAGCTCCCTATTACCTCCAAGGACCAAATATAAAATCCTCTACTTGACATTCAAAGGCCTTCATGATCTGCCCCCTCCCTACCTTTCCAGGACCCTTATATCTTACATTCCTTCCTTCCCTCTATGTATTTTTTAATCCCGCAACATAGCCTCTTTGCTATTTATCAGACAAGATACTCCATTTCTCACCTTTAGGCATTTTCACTAACTGATCCTCCTGCCTGAAATGCTCTCCACTCTGCTTCCTGTCTTCCTTGGCTTCTTTCAAGTCCCAGATTTAATCCCACCTTCTACAGTCAGCTTTTTCTCTTCATGCTAGGGTCTTCCCTCTGTTTAGTATCTCAGATTAATCCTGTTCATGTCTTGTTGGACCATCACTATTTGCATGCTGTTTTCCACATTAGACTGTGAGTTTCCTGAGAGAAGAGACTGCTCTTAACTTTTCTTTGTATCTCCAGAACTTAGAACAGTGCCTAGTACATAATTGTTGTTTAGTAAATGTTTATTGAATGACTGAACAGAAATTATTTCATAATCATAGTTGTGAGATATTTATTTTATATAAATTTCTTCATTTGTCAAATGAAGGGTTAAACTGTTGGATTGCAAAATTAACTCTAGCTTTAAAGCTAGAGTTCTAAGGTCTTTCTGACAATTGACCTATATTTCTGACAATTGAACTATAACAGGGCTGGCGAAAGGGAAAATTATTCTACCCAGTGTCCTATGCCACAAATACATTCTGTACTATCAAAGTCTAATTTTCTTCAAAGAAACAAGACCCAAGCATCAGGCCTGATGGCTGGGATGTTGAGGTGGAAGATTGTTAAGACATTGAATTATTATGCACAGCAGAGTTGGTGGTATAAGGATGTCACAGTGAGGGTATGAGGTAAAAAGGAAGAAAAGTTGAGGTACATGGAGAAGATATTAAGAGACTCTTCTTCACTAAGTCAACTAGAACTAGAGCCGAGGAGTAGCTATATGAACATACTATTGACTCAGGAAATAATCCAGAAGAAGCTGCCAAGTTAGTAGGCTGTTTTCCTCAATTAATTTAAAGATGATACCTAGCTATCAATGAGCTAGCTTATTCTCTGGACTATGCTCAGGAAGAGGATAATGGTAATTTCTAATGTTTCTTTCCTTTTCTTTTCTGTTTTAATTATGAGTTTAAATTATTCTGTGCTCTTATTTCCCTGTGTCAATTGTTAGACCAGGAATAACTGTCTAGAACTAAGTGGACTCTTAAATGTCCCCAGTTTTATATTGGATTGAGGGCTTTTTTATTTTTTAATTAAATTTTAATTAAAAAATATTTTAAATATTTATTTGCAAAATTGCAATAGAGATCAAATTGATCTCAGTAATCCATAGAAACTACAGAGAAGATTGGAAAGTAGGCTATATAGTATTCTATATTATAATATTCTCTTTGAAACATCCTTTTCTAAATCTTAATTCTAATATATTATATACAATCTATGCTATAAGATTCCTTCTAACATTCTATAATCTGTGTTCTAATTTGTATTCTAAGTTTCTGTTGGCTTTAATGTTGTATTATTTATTGAGCATCTACTACATGCCTGGGAAAGAGAGGAAGGGAAAAATAGAAAATAAATGGGAATAAAAGGAAACTGAAGATGCTGAAACAATAACCAAAGACAGAAATGTGGAGATGAGTCCAACACCAAGCGTTAAATTCCATTAGAGGTGTTGCGACTGTACCTGCAACGGTCTCTGAGCATATGACACTTAATTCAGTGGTGAACTTTAGAACTAAACCCAGTCTGAGAAATAACTTTCTAGATTGTAATACCTTTCTCTAAGGGCTTCCATGTCCCTCTATCTCTGCTCTTCCCTCCCCCTCTCAACTCTTTCCCCTAAAGCCCCTTTCAATCTGTAACAAAATGAAGCATTCCAATACATTATTCACTCCTTGCGAAAATGTCAGCATTTCCCTTCCTCTCTGAGTTTATTGTTTTCTCTAGTTTTCATCCCTGTCACTGTTGCTATGGTCCAGGTCTCAGTGGCGGGTGTATGTGATATTTTATAATAGAAAAGTTGTAAGGGAAGAGTCTCTTAAACACAAGGGAGTTGAATAGCTGAGATGTACAGAGATAGTAGGTTTACATTAGCACCTATGGCTTAGACTATAATTGGGGCTCCAATGAGACAGGACCTGGGCAAGAAACATAGATCAACATGGGCAGGTTCTCTTCATGACCTGTAGAACCTAAAACCCTCAAGGGTATTCTGGGACCAAATTGCCCTTGAAAAAGTCTCAGTGGTGGATAAGAAATAAAGCAAAAGCACACCTCAAGGTATTTATAAAATAGTAACCAGGTGAATTCTTGGCAATTTTCTCCCAGAAGGTAGAAACCAAGGGCATTTCTAGGAAGTCATTTCAGGAGCAAAGGCTGTAAATTCAAATGGAATTCATAGAATAATATAATCTAATTCTTTAAAAGTATATTGGAACTAGGAGGGACTTTGGGACATAGAGTAATAAAGGAGAACATAGGATATTGGAGTTATAAGGGACCTGAATGACCCTCTCTCCTAAGTCTCTCAGTTTATAGAAAAATAAACAGTCCAAAAGAAGGATAAGTGACATCACAGAATCTCAGACTACCTGCTCTCAATCTATACCTGATAAAATAAATCCCCCTTAAAAAGCCAAAATTTGTTTTAATCCAGTCTTTAGCCAAAGACTTCTACCAAAGAGTTACCAATTACCTGCTATGGTAACTTGTTCTACTTTTAAAACTCTCCTCTTCTTAGGAAGTTTTGTTTTTGTTTCCAAATATTGAGTTCAATTGTTGCCTTTCTACAACTTCCATTGATAGATTGCTCCTAGATCTGCTCCCCTTCCCTCCTCACTATGAAACTAAATACACCTGATCCCTCTGATCCCTCTTGCACAGGAGAGTTCTTGCTTTAAAATACTTGAACACAGACATCATGGCCCCCATTATTTTCTTTTATCCAGGCTAAACATTCCTAGTCTGATCTACTTGCCTTTGCAGGGCAAAGTTTTAAACCCAAACTCATTATCTGGTTGTCTTCCTCAGCATACTCCAGGTGTAGTTTGATCAGCAAAGACTATAGCTGAAATATTCTTTCTCTTTTTCTTAACACTGTAGCCTAGATTCCATTAGATTCTTCATTGTCCTGTTGTGCTGTTGTGACCTATATTAAAACTCTCCATTTTTCCCCCATGGCATCTCTTTGTCTAGTAGTTTTATATTGGATTTCTTTTTATTAATTTGGCCCAATATTCTATACTTTGTCATACAGTTCAGACTCATGTGTTAATTTGTTTTCTTCTCCTTGCTAGAAATAGTACTATAACATAGTGGACCCTGGCCATAGTCAATCAACAACTGTCCACAGAGTATGATGCTCTTGGAGGATCCCTCTTCTTCCCCTTGCTCCAGTACTCCTACTGCCTCTCACTAAGCCTGAACTTTTACCATTATATATATATGTGGTGGCAGTGGTGGAGGAGAGTATGTGATGGAAAGAGCATTCATTCTATCATGTATTTGCTATCATCACCTTAAACAAGGCCTCATGTAGGGTTTCAGTTCCCATGTCTGTCAGATGAGAAGCCTGGCAATTGACAGCCTCTCTAGCTTTAGTATTCCACAATTCTGTGTATTCATGCAATCACCTGTTTCTGGTTACTGCAGTATCTATTCTTTGCTCTGCTGGTGAATTGAAATCAAGCCATAAAGCTGAATTAAGTGTTTATTTGCACTACTCACAAATACAAGATTTAATTGTGCAAGAACATGTTCCCTTTTCTCTCACTGAATTACTCACCTCTGTCTCTGTTTTTTCCCCTCTCTCTGCCTCTCTGTCTTTGCTATTTTTGGTTAGATTGTCTGAAAATCTTAATATATCAATGACATTTATAACACATGTTAATAATATAAAACGTCAATGCTCTATTTGTAGAAATGACTACTGACGTGATGGGAGCCTTGTATTTTAACAGTGACTTATTATAAATATGAGGAAATAGTTCAATCTTTTTTTTTTAAATAAGGGGGAAAATTAGATAAATTTTGCTTCTTTCTAGCTTACTGCAAAGCTTAAGTAATAGGTTCATTTCTGGTATGTTTTGTATGGATTACCCTTTCAAGACAACAAACATAAAAATCCTACTATGTTTAAGGGCCTGGGCTTGGTAATGGAGGATAAAAAGATTGAAAATGGTATAGCCCTTGCCATCAAGATGCTTGTAATGTAATAAGGGAGAAAGAGAGGATTGTTGTGGCTATATTTTATACCCCAATAAGCATAAAGTGTATGATGGGTCAACAGAGAAATGCAAATCCTCTCAAGGAAACACATCAAAGGGGAAATCAGACTGGGGTATAGGAATGTGAGAAGGCTTGATGGAGAAAGTACACTTGAAATGAATGTTGGTGGATTTCAACAGGAATGGAAAGGGAGAAAAAACATTTTTAAGTATCTACCATATACTGATCACTTTGCAAATACTATTTTATTTGATCTTTATAACCTCTTTGAGAGGTAGGTGATGCTATTATCTCAAATTACACATAAGAAAATTAAGGCAGACAAGTTAGGTGACTTGCCTAGGACCAAACTGGCTGCTTTACTTGAGGCAAAGTTTTCCCTCAGAGCTTCCTGACTCCAGGTCCAGCATTCACTCAATTGCACTAACCAGCACCCTAGAGAAATCCATCATAGGCACAGAAACCTCCTGTATTAAAGAAAGAAGTAGGATATAGAAGGATCAGTTTGGGGAACAGCAATTAGTCTAATTTGGCTGGAATATAGAATGTGTAAAAGAGAGGCATGTGAAATAAAGCTGGAAAGTAAGTAGGCTGGAGCCAGATTGTGGAGAACATTAAATGCTGCACTGAGTTTATATTTTATCCCCTAAGTAGTCAGGGCCATGAAGAATTTTGAGCAGTAGAGGAATGGTATTTAGGGCTTCTGGATGAAAGCTGAACTAGAGCTTGAAGAGACTGAAAGCAGAGGGGAAAATTTGGAGACTGTGCATACACAGAAGGGTTTATATGTATCTCAACTAGGGCAACAGTAGTGTAAATGAAGAGGCAAGGATGCTAGAGAAGTCACATAGCTAGTCATGTCCCTCATGGATGTGAAGGACAAGGGAAGAATCAAAGATGACTGGGGCTTTGATTTTGGGTGCCTGAGAAGATAGTGGCGCCATTAAAAGAAATGGGGAAAGTTTAAAGAAGGAACAAATTAGTATGTAATATCAGTGTTGCAGGTAAATTTAGAATTCCTATAATAGAGTGGTAGGCAATTCTTGCAGAAGTATGCAATGAGTAGGTAAGTCAGAGTTTTTGATCCTTAGATAATCTTGACTAACATCTTCTTCTGTCCCTTATTGATGACTACTTCTCACTTCTCTATATAGATGGCCAATGTCTGGAGTAAATCTCTTACCTTCTACAGAAATGTCATTGGTTAACCTCTGATAGAGGGCTAGTGTTATGGAAAAGGAGGCAAAATGTTGATATGAGGAGGAATGAAAGGGGACAGCTGATTTAAGGGATGAATGGGTAGTATATAGGAAGGTAAGGGAATGAATGGGAGTATAGGAAGGGCTGCTCAAACAGGCTAATCACTGAGGCTGGAGACAGAGGGTATTGGAAGGAAATAGGCTGGATCCTTCAGGCAGGGAAGTATCACTATGATACAAGACAAATTGGTTCAGCCAGAAATGTTTTAGATCTGGCTGGAAGATTTCTCTTTTTAATTTCTAAGGTTCCTTGTTGGGGGAGTCAAGAGGCTCCTCCCTGCCAGTGAAACTGATGTCTGCAGGAAGTCTTGGCTGGGTACTTCCTGCCCAAGATGGATGCCTAGGTTTCCCTCAAGAAATAAAAGGAAAGTTATTTCTTTCCTCTTCAGCCTTTGCCTTAGTATTCAGTACAATGATTCACCAGAGGCTTTTGTGTAGATAACAAAGGGGATTTATTGATGTTAAGGTTAAGCTAAGGGAAAAAGGGTTTGAGGGTTTTGTAACTGCTGCTAGGGAGAAAGCTGGTGCTAGAGGAAGGGTCACAGGAGATAGGGGTCAGACTGAGAGAGTCCGGCTCACCCAGTCAGGAAGGTTTCACTGCCCTGAAATAAAAGTATTTATCAGATCACTAAATAAGGGGATGGCTTGATATAGAATGTCCTTCTTGCCTTATTATTTATTAGTTATTATTCCTGTTGACTCCTTAGGAGCATAGGGCCGCAACCATCTCATGCCAGTGGACTCTGCTCTGGGCAACTTCCCCCAGCTGGGCCCATGTAATTCCGACTGTTTTTGTTTCATTTTCAGCAGATCTTCGCCAGGTCTGTTTTGGTCTTCCAACTTTCCTCCTCCCTGAAGGGTTCCAGCACAATGCTTGTCTGGCTATGTTGTCTTCTGGTTTTCGTAGCGTATGTCCTATCCATCTCCACTTACGTTTCTTTATGTCCTGACTATGTCCTTCTTGCCTACAGAAGCTAAACCCACAATGTCCAACCACCAAACCACCCTTCCTCCCAGGGCCCAATGGGGAAATTCAGGGAAAATAGCAGGATGTAAAATGGAGAGGTCAGGGAGAGGTCCAGAGAAATCAGGCTAGGTCCAAATGCCCCAAAGACAAAAGGCCACAGGCAAAGGCAAAAGGCAAAAGCCAGAAGGCAAAAGCCCCTCAGTTGGAACTTCAGGACTATTTAGAGCATCAGGTTCCAACTGTTTTTCTGTGAACATTCTAAACCTTCTAACTGACAGAGCTGCTACAGTTGATTTGCAAAAGCAAAAAGATTTTGCTGCAACCCTGCATTGCACCAGGCATTCCTCATGTAAGATCTGCTCATTTTTTCCCAGTTCTAGTACACAAATGTATAATTAGATTTAGAGCTAGAGGGAGCTTAAATTTCATTTAGTCTAATTCCCTAATTTTTCGGGAAGATGGACTTAAGGTATAGAGAGGTTAAGTGACTTTTCTAAGGTACTTGGCCACCAATGTCCCAAAACTCCAACTTCAGAAATCTCATCTAATTCCCTGACATTGTGAGAATCATCCTAAGGTATTGGTTGATCAAAGTCTAGTATTTATTGGTATTTCCTTCTTTCTCTCTCCCTTTTAGGTGGAACCAATAATACACTTTCCTTCCAAGTCAGGGGCCCTTTTAAATTTTGTATTTTGTTGATCAAAGTAGGCTCTGTACCATCAGTACTGATTTTCTGATAATTTATCCTACTCAGGATGTCCAGGAGTGCAAGAATCCAAAGATGACAATAAAAGAGAGAAATAGCTAGAGATTCATGATGGAAAAACAAAAAGCATAAAGCCTAGGGGGCTCTTTAGCACGGGAAATGAAAATAACTTTGACTTTGGAATAAAGGGACCTTAGACAGAGACCTAGTTCCATCATTGATTTGCTAGATGTCCTTGGTTAATCCAACCATTTCACTCCCCTAAGGCTCAGCTTCCATAGATATAAAATGGGAATGCCAATCTAATTTATTTTTACTGAATTATTGTGATGGGTGCATCTTAAAGTTTTATATAAATGTGAGCTATTATTATCACTGGTGTTAGCTTCCAGTGGGGGTAAAAAGGGAAGGAGATATTAAGGAGTGAGCACCTTGAATATTTACCCGTTTGAAGGAGACTTGCCTCAGGACCTAGAAGGCAATACAGAGAAACCCTGAGGCACCCTGGGCATAGTTCTCTTCTTGGGTTTCCTTCTCTTGCCAAGTGCAGACTTTTACTAAAGCTTTAAAAAGAAAAAGAGAGGAGAGAAAAAAAAAGAGAAAAGAAACACCAACCCAAACTTTCCTAAGCTTCCGAATGCCCACAGCCATTTAAAAAGTAAACTAACAGAGGGCTATAGATGAACAGTGATGGCTCCTTCCCCTGTGTTCTGTACCACCAGGAAAGCAGCAGTAATACTGCAGAGGTGTTATTATGCTGTCTGTATGGCATGTTTAGAATAATTCCCCAAGGACTTTAGATTGAAGTAGAGCAGTCACAGAGCCAGCTAATGCTTCTCCTGCTTGGAATGAGCTACAGCAGCACGTTAGCTAAAGACAGTAGAGCAGCTGGTAAAAAAATAAATAAATAAGTAAAATAATACCATAACTCCTCTTAGTTTACATCTTCCACCAGTTTCATGGGACACTTTGCTGTTCTCAATACCAAAAGAACCTGATATTTCCTACTCTCCTTTCTGTCTCTATTTTTTTTTTGCTGTATATCTCTTAATCTCTTACAGTTTCTGCTTTTCCATCTCTTGGCTTTGTGTCTCTGAATTTTTTTTCTCTTTCCCCTCTGCTTCTAGATAGCACAGTGGATAGAAGGCTGGACCTGGAGTCAGGAAGACCTGAGTTCAAATTGAACTTCAGACAATTACTAGGTGTGTAACCCTGGGCAAGTCACAAAAAAATTTGTTTGCCTCAGTTTCCTCAAGTGTAAAATGAAGATTATAATAGCACCTACTTCTCAGGGCTGTGGTGGGGATCAAATGAGGTAATACTTATAAAGTGCTTGGCATCTAGTAAGTGCTTAATTAAATGCTTGTTCCCTCCTCCACTTTTTTTTTCTACTACTCTCTTGATGTCTTGCTCTGCGTGCTCTCACCTCACCCCTCCATATATTTCTTTCTTTTTTGCCTCTTCTCTCTGTCATCTCTTATCCCACTAAGGTATTCTGACTCCTTCCAACACCATTCTCACTTCCCACTTTTTACGCCCCCATCTCTACTCAGGGGAAACTATTTAAGAATTTTCTTTATGCCAAAGAAAATCAAATCTTTTAGCACTAGTGATCTTCCTGCCTCTCTTTCCCTTCAGTTCCAACCCCCCAGAGGGCTAGGGGAATATAATGCCCCCTTTGCTATAGAGAAGGGAACAGTAGCAAGAACACAGCTACTATAGGAAGTTTAAAAATACCTACCTGCCTGTTGGGTTGCTGGGAGGAAGTTGAAGGGGGTGGGGTTAGGAGCAGAACCATCTAGTATAAGAAAAAATTCAAGATAAGCAGCCTTCTTAACTGGCACTGCAGGGATTCAGGCAATAATAACGCTCCACAGTCAGAAGAGACCTTGAGAGGTCATCCTGCCTATTTTCCTGTGCCTTCTCACAAGGTCCTATATACAGCATCCCAGACACATAAGAAGTGATGATTTTTTTCCCCCTAAAGTCAAACCATGGGTGATTTCTCTGTAGACCTTGGTAACCTATTATAATGTATAATAGTTTTATAGTCAAAAAAGTCTTCTACAACTAACTTTAATTTTTAATGATTTAGATTATTTCTCTTTTCTTATTCACCAAATGGTCTTCCATTGAACTTAGGGGTACAAGGTCTGGTGTATAGTCCCAGTTCTACTACTAGTCAGCTTTGTAAGCTTTGGCAAGTCAACCTTCTTTTCTAAGCCTCAATTTCTTCATCGGTTAAAATGAGGAGGGAGATGGCTTAGATGATCCTTAAAGTCCCATTCACCTTTGATCCTCCATCTTGTAAAAATTCTTTCACATTCATGTTCTAGAATATGTTATTACCTGTTGTATTGTACAGTGGAAAGGTTATTGCACTAGAAGTCAGAAGAACTTAAAGTTCCAGCTCTAATAAATCCTAAGAGTGGGTAACTTATTTAACCTCTTAGTGCTTGTGTTTTCTCATCTATAAAATGGGAATGATAATATTTTTTCTACTTATTATACAGGACTGTTGTGAAGAAAATACAAGATGTCCCAGAGATTTCAGTGCAGTTTTAAGCTTTGATAACTAAGTGTTTAAATTATTTAATACTCCATTAGTTCTTACTTTTAATATTAACATTAGTTATTATTAATAGTTAAACTACTAAAGATTAAAACTGCCCCAAGACTTATCAGATACTTTATACATCTTAAACCTTAAAATACTATGGAAATATGCATTAATATTCTAAGGTCCCTTTCTGTTTGAACATTCTGTGTTCTAATATTCTGTGTTCTAATGTCACTTCCAGTTCTAAAGGTCTGTGTTTTAAATTCCCTTCCAGATCTATTGATTATGAAGTTTGAGATGCTTCCTGCATAAGAATCTTTAAAGGACTTGGAGATTATTAAATTTCCTTTCATACTTTTTTCTTCAGCATGAAAAACCTAAGCATTTTTTTCACTGTGTCTAACAACTATTTAATCATTCATTCATTCATTGAATAAATCATTGTCATTTGACCAAAATACACCAAGCTTTCAAGCTCTATGCTTTGGGTACATGTTGAAGCTGGTGGATGGGGGCTATGAGAGGACAGCGTGTGGGGAAGGAGATGGTACAAAGGAAGCATATAAAACTCTCTAATCTGAACTTGCAGTCTACTTGAAGAGATAGAGTACTCATACATAGAGAACACTGTCTAGGTGAAAATCTCTATAAAAGGATCACATTGGATCTTTATAAGATCCCTTTCATATCTAAATCTATAATTCTGTGCTAGCCTACTGATATCTCAAATTAAGAATGTCTAAATCCAAATTCTAAGTTCTGTTTCTCTAATTATACCTTTACATATATTTGCACTAGAATGTAATCTATAATAATAAGACCTGAAAGTATGATTTCATTGGTGCAAGAACTCCTGGAAAAGAAACTCCCCCTATTAATACAGGTGGCACCTTCTTTGCAATTCAACACTGAAAGAGTTACCTTAAGCACTTGGAAGTTAAGTGACTTACCTAGTCACATAGCCAATATGTTTATCAGAAGGTGCATCTGAACCCAGGTCTTGGTCCTGGGGCCAGTTCTCTATATATTTTATCCTGTTGCCTCCCCAGCTAGCATTACTCTATAAGGTCAAAAGTTCTATTGAAATAGATATCCTGACATAGTCATCTTTATATCTCCTCTAGTGCCTAGTTTAGTGTTCTTTCTACACTAAAATTACTTAATAAGTATATATTGATTTGAATGGAATTATTCTTCCAATCAATCAGACTGACAATATGAGTCATCTTTGGATCTCCCACCCCCAACCTTCCATCCAATCAGTCACCACATCTTGTTGATTTTTCCTTCATAATGTCTCTGCATTGATATCCTATCCTTTGATAAACTCGGGAAAACAGTAGGGAGTTTATTGATATGGGAGCAGTATCTCAAGAACCTATGTAGAGGAGATCGATGAGCATGTAGCTCTCACTAGGCCACTGAAACAAACTTGGAGATGGCTTTGGCAGACAAGAAAAGTGATCATTTTCATGTATAGAGGGAGTTTTCGCAGATCCTGGTTAATCTTTTCAAAAGAAAGGCAATGTCAGATAGTAGGATGAATAGTGGATTTGGAATCAGTAGATGTGACTTCTTATCTTAGCTCAGTCACTTAATAGCTAAATAACATGGACTAGTCAAAATTTTATCTGCAAAATGGGAGACATATTTGTACCAACCAGATTCATTGGGATCAAATAAAATTGTGAATGTAAAACATTTTGGAAAGGGGAGAGGCAATGTGATCAGTGACATTGGATGTCTTTCACCCTCCCCTGGGGCTTAATTTCTTCATTTTTTAAAATGTTGTTGAATTAAATAATGTCCAAAGATCCTTATAGCCCAAATGTTTATGATTTCTATATGCTATATAAATGCAAGGTCATCATCATTATCGCCATTCTTGGTTCTCAGCTTCTTCATCTAAAAAATGAGGGACTTGAACTAGAAAGTTCCTCTAGCTCTGAGATCCTATGGTGACTACTCTATGCTCTTTCCTCCAGCCCACAATTCTAATGCAGAGTTAGAAAATCTGCTCACTGATGAAAAGGAATACATCCAAAGACACTGATGCACATGGATTAATAAAGACTAGACAGAGAAACAGGTAGCATTTGGTTTGGAATTCAGGCATTGACTCAAAACAGATTCAGGAAGGAATATTCCAAATTGGGGCAAAGGAAGTCAATATTGCCAGCAAAATGGCATATTATTGAAGCCATGAGACCACAGCACCGGAGTTTTGGATGGCATCATTTGCGAGGGGTAAGGGAGGGTTGATGAATCAGGGTTAAGGATGCTGCAGCAATGGACCAGATCCCCCCCACCACCCCAGTGAAATATACATCTTTCTTCCCTGATGGCCGACCCTGACACCATCAGGATGGTGGGTGGAGATGAATAGTGACAGCTTTATGAGCAGCGCCAAGCACCAGGATGATGAGACCAGGCTTCTGAGCCGCTCCGGATGGGACTTTTAAAGGCCATTAAATCAGCTGTGCGATATGTTATGTTTCACTCTGGCGGTGCTGGCTTTGGAGGGCCAATTCGTAAAGGTGTACGTGTGGCCACAGGGCTGTAGTGATTACAGATGAGGCAGGGATAAGGACACTTGTTGGCCACATCTGAAGGGGAGGTTCAGTGTTGTCATCTGTAAAACAGGAGTCTCTGGAGGACCATTTCAGATCAAACATTCTCTGTTCTAAGGAAACTTTTGGCTCAAGCATTCTACATTTCACGTTCTAGGGTCTCTTCTGGTCTTAATTAGTCTGTATTTTATGTTTTAATGGTCTATATTCTAAGAACCACATCAGCTCTAATATTCCTGTATTCTAATGTTCTCTTCTAAGATTAGAAGAGGATGGAGAAGTGAGAGGGATGGGTTGGAGTTATCTGTACCTCTTTGTAGGGTCATATTCAGTGACAATGATCAAGATTTGTTGAAGGCAGCTTCATTATTTTTGGCACAGGCATTTCTATTCTAGAGCCTAGCTTGGATACCCAAAAGCAGAAACAAAACAACTTTAACACCTCAGATCGGAAAACCTTGCATAAATTGTTTTGCCACCTGCCTGCACTCAACCCTCTTCCACTGACTGTGGATTCCAGTGCTATCTACAGCCCTAATTAAAACTGAACTAAAAGGGGAAAACACCCATCCCACTTCCCCTTCCTCAAAGGCCCGCCCCAATGATGTTCAGGCTCAAGAAAGCCAGTAGCTAATGATAGTAATGACAGCCCCCTACAGAGGAGGCAGGTTTGAAGAGACGTGTGTCTTTAAGACCTCATCTCCGGAAATGCACTTTAATCTCTGACCCATTACTTCTTTGGGTCCTAGACCAGTCAATCAGTTGTTATTGAGTTCTGATCTGACTTCATATAAAGCATTGCTCCAAGAAATATGTTATTTCAAAAAGCTTGAGACAGGGACCTTTAGCATTATCTACAAGGAAAAACAACCTCCACAAATCCTTATAGGCAGGCAAGGGTGAAGAGGCAAAAATACCAAAGTAAGGGAATACCAGCCAGGCTGATAAACAATGTGGGTTCTATGTGCCCTGAGACTAATGAAGACTTGCAAGGAACTCTGAAATGCTAATCAATTGGGTACAGGCAGCATTCTGTCTGTTGTGGTATAACTGTTCTTATGAATCTAAGAAATAGATAGGGTGACATCAGGCTTCCTGGCTGACCTGACTCAGAATCATTTTGATCATCATTGTGGCATGGAGCACAGAACTCCTTTATGTTCTAGTGCTTTAAGAAGACGGGATACATAGGAACAGATCAGAAATGCCAATACTCCAACTGATGGAAATGCTTCAATGCAGATGGTGCAGACCATTAAAGTAAGCAAACTACCACTGCACACGAAATGGAGGATATGAATGTTTTTATTATGCACCAATACTGCTTCATAACAAAATTGAAAGCAGATCTCGCAATTATGGGCAAAGACTTTCTCCAGCTTTTCAACAACAATATTCTCAGCTTCAAGCTACATAACAACATATTATAGATCAATGTAGGGCAATACTAGGAAATAACTTCATTCCTAAGCAGAGATTAGATGAAGTAAGAGTGGAAATTGATGAGTTACTTAAACTTGAAGAAAAAGCTGAAGAACCCAGAGGCATTAAAAATTTATAGTTAACAAAAACTCAGTAAGTGTCTACCTAACAGTGAAATGTATATACAAAATAAAGTTGATATCTCAACTGATTTTGAAAGGAAAGATGGATATTTGTAAAATGAAAATTTGAAAACTCCTTTTTGAGTTGAAGCGTACAAACCAAACTCCCATGAAACCATGAAGACAAGAAGCTTTATGGACCTAAAAATATTTTTCAATAACTGTTTCAGTTTAATTTGTTTTGTACATAATCCAATGCATCTTATTTAATTCGTGGTAGTACCTTATTCTGATAAAAGGTTGATAGGATTCCCAAAACTGCCAAAGGGACTTAAGACACAAAAAAATGCTAACACTTATAATAGACCAAATAATTAAAAAAAACAGAAATTTTTAAAAATGTCATATAATTATCAGAAATTCATACATTCCTTCAAAATATTATATAGAAAGTATAAAAAGTATTTGGGTCCTAAACAATATTATAGGTGAGGACAATAGGAAGAAAGATGGAGCTTCACAGGCTTTCCCTTAAGGAAAATTGTCAAATACCATCTCAGCAGAAGTGACTTGAAAAGACTATTAAGGACCTACAGAAAAACATTAAAAGTATATAATAATAATCTATATAGCACATGCATTAGCAATCTGAAATATCATATAACTCAATAAAAGGAAACAAAAAAAGAAATATGCTGAATAGAATTCAGAAAACATGTATATCAGAAATTGTTGCTATTTAATCAACAAATGAAAACAAAAGCCCATTGTTTAAGGCAAAGGAGTGGATATAGTTGAAAGAATAAAAACAATCAACATAAATTTAAAGGAATAATTATATTATGAAAGATTTGAGATATAAAAAATTAGAAGAAAGAAGGAACTCCTTAAAAGGTTGTCTTTTTGGTTGAATGCAATAAAAGCTCAAGTTATATTAAGCTTAAAATAGGAAGCTGACTTACCATTGATATAATGAACAACAAAGCAGTTCTACTAGTGAAGATGCCTGAAACTTTAGCTGCTCTGAAAAACTAGAAGCAGTTATGATCCTTTGCTATCGTCTCAAACTCAACAAAGTAGAATATGAATCACTAGCAAAACTCTTTTCAACAGTTCCATAGTGTAGCAATTGTCACGTCTGCTTTATATGCAGGAGGTCCTGGGTTTGAACAACAGTGGAAACATGCAAAAAGAAAAGAAAAGTGATTCATATAATAGCCTTAAAGCACAAAAATCAATTGTGAATAACTAAATGATTATCAGCATTACAAGGATATAGGACAACTCTAAGGGACTCCACAAAAAAAAGCTATTTATTTCCATAGAAGGAACTGACTGCATCTGAATGTATATTGCAACACGACATTCTTTGCTTTACTTACTCCATCAATTTTTCTCTAGTATAAGTAATATATCTTCTTTCACATTATGATGAACATGGAAATAGATAGTGTATGATAACCCATATACCACCCATATCATATTACCAGCAATTTTGGTGAGAAGGATTGGGTAGGAGGGAAGAAGAGCAAATGGATTACAAAATATCAAAAAATCATTGTTAAAATTATATCAATATATAATCTGGGGGAGGGGGGACCTTTTCCACCATCCATACAAGCTTGATTATGATTTTTTTTAAAAACAGGAGGCATCATGTAATTATTACCAGGAGATGAAAATATATGGGACTCCTCTCTAAATAGGCCAATTACAAGTTTGTGCACTTTAAGCAAAATATTTACTGCTTATTTCACTTTTTAAAAATCTATAAACATATAAAATAAAATATCATATTTGCTGAGGAGGAAAAAAGGTATGTCAGAGAATCCCACGGGTATAAACAGAAACTCATCATTGATTCAAAGATTATTTAACAAGCCACCTAAAAGCATTGTAACAATTATATCACTTTTATTGGTATTGTGAAACCTTTGATTCAGTTCTATACTCATAGCTTATGTATTGTGAGTATATAAAATAGATGCAAGCACAGTAAGAAAGCTAAAGTATTTCATGTCTCCATGGAAATCTGTTTCTTTGAAACATGCTACCAATACAATAATATGTACCATTTTTCAAGATTACTGAAGCCTACTTGGTTCTGTCCAACCTTAAATCCCAATACCATCATTTCTGAATAGAATTCAATATATAAAAGAGTTCATTGTATAAAAACATTACATTAACTAGTTGATTTGTACAGACAACATCAAATTGCTTGGTTCTGAAAATCACATCAAAGTTTCTCAAGAGATCTTTCTTTAATGGCATCAAAATTTAATTTGAACTGTATAAGCCTAAAATGTTTAATAACTGTAAAGAAATAATAGAAACTAAAGATATTGAGTCAAAATCTAGGTGTCAAATTAAGCCATTAAATGAAGACAATTCCTCCAAAGACTTTTATCTTCTCCAACTAAGAAAAAATGTGCATAACATTATGAAAGAAAAAACTGAAACTGTTCATGTTAAGAGACTAGCTGGAATCCTAAAGTCAAAGGGAATGGGAAGAACACATTTAATAGCAATTAACATCTTTGCAATAATAGACTTGATAAAATAATTTTTAGCTTGTGAAATAGTAAAAAAAAGATAAAAACAAAGTCTAAACAAAAAGTTATGAAAATTTAAGGAAAGGTAGAGTTATTAACCCCAAGGCAGTCATAGAAATATTTTGGGTTTTTTTTTATTATACTTGTTCAGTTGTTTTTTAGTTGTGTCTAATTCTTAATGACCATATTTGGGGTTTTCTTTGCAAATATATTGGAGTCGTTAGCCATTTCCTTCCCTGGCTCCTTTTATAGATGAGGAAACTGAGAGAGAGTTATGTTTCCTAGGGTCACACAGCTAGCAAATGCCTGAGGTCAGATTTGAACACATATAGATGAGTCTGTCTGACTCCAGGCCCAGTACTCTATCCACTGTACACCTAACTGCCATGGATTTACTTTCCCTCATCCAAAAATAGGAAGAAAATGAATATATGTTAACCTAGACCCCTAAGTGATGCAATGGCTAGAGCACTGGACTTGAAATTAAAAAAAAAAACAAAAAACCTTGAGTTTATATTTGGCCTTAACCTATGCACTTAATTGCTTTATGACCTTGAGCAAGTCAATAAACTCAGTTTCTTAAACTGCACATGAAAGATAATAATAGGACCTACCTCCCAGGATTATTGTGGGGATAAAATGAAATAATATATGTAAGACTCACCAGAATTCCTGGCACATAGTGCTAAATGCCTAAGTCATGAAGATATATGCACAACAACAATGAAATTTATGTAATAACTCAAGATGGCAATACTGTCATCAGAAATGATATTAAAAAGGACCCCCAACTAATTGATTGCTAAAGATTGCTAAATGATTAGTCAGTGAAGTGGTGGAAACTAGAGCATGCACACACACACACACAAACATATACACATACATATGTAAAAAGACGTGATCAGTTAGCTGGGATTATACACCAAAAGTTCACTCTCCTTTATAACTGACAAAAGACAATATCCTATACTGCACATGCAAATCCAAAAGACTGAGAATTCAACAGATAGATTGTAGCGGACCTAAAGCATCAGTTTGGACAAAAGTTGTTGCTCACAACTGTCTGAATACATTGATCAATAAAAAAATTTAAAAATCTCATTTAATAACTCACTATATTAATAATTCTTAATCTCTAAGCTACATATGCAGAATAGTTCTCAAATATAAGGAGAGCAAAATAAATTAAAACCATATAAGAACATACAATTGTACACATTAGCTCTATTTTCTTCTTTTATATTGCAGTTTTTTCCAAAGATATTGCTTTTAGAGTATTCAAAACATGAGATTATACACACTTAGTCAATTAAAAAGAAGTAATCATTTGGTCCACCCACATTATAATCCAAAAAAAAAATCAAAGAATACTATCAGGATAGTGACCTATCTTGAAATGGTTTCTTTTTAAACACTATAAAAAAAAAAGAGTCTGAAATAATAGCAATGATAAGTTTGTTTTCTTTTGTGAAGTAACTCATGACCAATCCCCATGCTACCAATATAAATCTTAGAACATCCCTGAGATTACAGCAGATCAAGTCTATTGGAAACAATGCATTTTCAGAGATAAAACTGTTGCCCACAGAAAACCAGATATAACATTGATTCACAAAATTTAAGAACAGTGTTTGAAGAGATGTTGCTTCATGAAATACTCACAAATATAAAGCTAAGTGGAGTGAAAAGTGTTCAAAATACAGTGATCTAGCAAAATGGTACAGTTATAGAGGACTTTATGGTTTGCAAAGTACTGTATGTATAATTTTTCATTTAATTCTCACAAACAACTCAGTGATGTAGCTGATATTATCCCACTTTACAGATGAAACTAAAGCTGAGAGAGAAGTTAAGGGTCTTTTCAAGGGTTAGATAGCCAGGAAGTATCAGAGGCAACGTTTGAACACTGATCTTCCTGACTAGAAGACTAGCAATGTTACATACCACTGCACCACCTAGCTGGTTGTGATAATTTGTTTTTTCATATACTATATTATTTTTATATCAAGGCCCTAGATTATAAAGGCCCAAATCAGGCCCACTGCATTAAGAATAATTCCTGAGACAGATCTTGAACCTGACTTCATCCATTCTATAGATTTTTGCATTTTCTTTGTTCTTAGGTATGAGGTCCTTTCACATTTTCTGGCTGATAGGAAAATTTTACAATGATTCTTCTCCTGTTTTCACAACAAACAAATCATTTGTTCATCTTTCAGTGTGAGGAAGGGTGGAGGGTTTGATGGGCCCCCTATGAAATTCTGGACATCAATGAAATTTCACCTGATAAAAATAAGGATAATAATATATTATTATGTGTCATAATAATATAATAATAATAATGATAATAAAGACAATGATTATTTTTTTTTGTGTAAAGTACTTTCCTCAAAACAACCCTATTGGGGCAGCTGGATAGTTCAGTGGATTGAGAGCCAGACCTAGAGATGGGAGGTACACTTCCCAGCTGTGTGACCCTGGGCAAGTCACTTGACTCTCATTGCCCACCCTTACCACTCTTCTACTTATGAGCCAATACACAGAAGTTAAGGATTTAAAAAAAATTAAAAATAAAACGACCCTATGAAGATGCCTTCAATGGATCTTACAGTCTACTTGGGATGATGAGAAACATGTCGAGAGACAACTAAAATACATGACATTTGCTTAATTGCTAGTGCTCTTTCTCTGCTACTTACAGTATGGCCCTAGACATAACTTTCCTCACTGAGCCTCTTTTTTATTATCTGTGCAATGGGAATAAAAGCATGTAAGCTACCTATCTCATAGTGTTCTTGGAAAAATTCTGGCGTGTAGTCTTCATTCCATAGTGCTGCCGGAGATACTATGTTCTTTTCATATATTCAGTCATCTCCTCCTTTTTCCTTTCTTGTCTCTTGGCTATCGATCATAGATTTGTGCATATTTATTCCCTTGTATTTCTTCAAGGGGACTATGGGAAGAAGGGATGCTTTAATAAGTCTCATAGATCCATGTTCACCTTAGACTTTGCCCTACACAGCATTCTCGCTTTTAAAGCTAGCCTGAATTCTTGCCTTTGGCATAGAAGGTATTTTAATTATCAAGAGAAGCATCCACCAGGACTCATGTTAGAAGTCAAGTTGAGTAGCCTCCTTTTAGCTCAGCCATTAGTGCTGGTGAGTGCTTCTACAACTATATCGATGCTGATTAGACATCATGGGCATTAAGTCAAAATGTGTGTTCCAGCCTCTTCTGAAGTGGATTGTTCAGAGCTCTTGCCCTGATTGCTTTGGTGATGATGTGAAAGAAAGCTTCAAGAGAATGAGAGGAAGTAACTCCAAAATGTCCCCAGGGGGAAAAAAAAAGAATAAATGGAGCATATTGGGTATATGATTGGGGATTTTTACTTTAAACAATCATTCTTATTGCAAATATTAATAAAACGGAAATAGGTTTTGAGCAAAGATACACGTATAACTCAGTGGAATTGCTCATTGGCTCTGGGAGAGGTGAGGGAGTAGGAGGGTAAGAAAAGAATATGAATCATGGAACCATGGGGGAAAAAAATTCTAAATTAATTAATTTATTTTAGTAAGGAAAAAAAATAGATCACATCCAAAGCAGGGCAACCAAAATGGTAAGGGAATGAATGAAATGATAATTTTTTTTTAAACCCTTGTACTTCGGTGTATTGTCTCATAGGTGGAAGAGTGGTAAGGGTGGGCAATGGGGGTCAAGTGACTTGCCCAGGGTCATACAGCTGGGAAGTGGCTGAGGCCGGGTTTGAACCTAGGACCTCCTGTCTCTGGGCCTGGCTCTCACTCCACTGAGCTACCCAGCTGCCCCCTTGAAATGATAATTTTTAAAAGCATTAATAAAGCATTTATTATGTGCTATATGTTGGAGATTCAAACAAAAAACCAGACAGTCCCTGGTCTCAAAGAGCTCCCTTGAAATTGAAGGAAAAGTGCAGCTTCAGGGAAAATGAGATGTCATAAGGACACAGTTGTTAGGCCTGATAGAAAAAGTTCAGAGTTTCTTAGGTTATTTTACTAGTTAAAATGAAGATGCTGTGAGACTTCAGAGCATAGAGTCAGAGCAGATGGAAAGGACTGGAAGATCTTAGGAGGTGGTAGCCGGAGTGGAACAAAGCCTTTTGATTAGAAGGAATGGAGTTATTGTTCTCCATCTCCTTCAGATCCTGTGAGCACTACTTAAAGCCAAGATAAGGGGGTAAGATTTCTCCAGGGCGGACATTTCTCTTGCCTAGCCAACCTGGATGATTTCTTGAATTGCCTACTGCTGGGGGAGAGAGTGAAATGAGAAGTGGTGGGGAGCTGGTAGGTAGGGGGTGATATGTTCTAAAACCTGGAGATCATGCTGTATGAAGATCATTTACAGAAGTTGGGAATGTTTAGCTTGGTGAGAATAATTACATGAATATATAAGTGCATGTGGTTGTTCTAAAAGATCCGAATCAATAGGAATATAAATCCATAAGTGAAGGGAGTTGCTCACTCCCAGAAATTTACATTCTGATGAGGAGTGGGGTGGAGCCTGAATAAAGAAGTGATAGTCCAAATGGTATATTATGGTTTAGAATTTTACAAGGATTGTAATAGAAAAGTAGATTAATAGCTTCCTTTCTAATAGCAAAAGTAGTATCAATTTTATTATGGTCCCAGAACTGAAAAGTTACATAGGAAATGGGGGGCAGGCAGGAAGTGTATGCTCAAGGTTGCAGGTAAAAAGATAGTTAGGAAATAAAGTAGAAGCATAGCCTGAACTTGCTAAAATGAACAGGGCCATATGTAGCACTCACTGATCAGAAGAGGAAGAAGAAGGCAGAAATTCTAAACAGTAGAGGATTCAATTCTCCAAGGTATGGTATTTTGCAATAGAAGAAGATGGCTAGAGAGCCAGGATTCAGATTGACTCAAATCTAAATTAAAAAGAACAAAAATCAATTCACAAAATTACCAACAAAATAACAATAAAAACCTTTCCAAGCAATTATTTATCAAAAAATGCAATTCTTGAGGGAAGTTAGGTGGCTCAGTAGATAGAGTATCATGTCTAAAGACAGGAGGTCTTGGGTTCAAATCTTCCTTCAGACACTTCCCAGCTTTATGACCCTGAGCAAGTCATATAACTCCCATTGCTTAGCCCTTACCATTCTTCTGTAGAGCCAATACACAGAATTGATTCTGAGATGGAAGGTAAAGGTTTTAAAAACATATATAATCTTAGTCTCTAATAGATTACCCTTTCTGGTTCAGAGAGCTGGCTATATTGTGGTATAGGGTTAAAGACCTTCAAATGAATGATCATTTGTCAAGGAAATTTTTGAGGGGATGCTGTGTCAATTATAAGTTGGACTACATGGCCTCTGAGGTCCTTTTCTTCTAGGTGTTATAGGGATGCTGGTGAGAATACCACAGTCTTTATGAACTTGAGAGGTAAAAATTGGGATTGAATTGAATACACTTTTTGGAGATACTCATTAAGTGAGACTGGGGAAATGGGGGTGGGGAACCCTGTTCGAAAATTTTAGATTTGAATCAATCTAAATTCTGGCTTCTTTGCTTGCTAATCATAAGACTGCACTCATCATTTTCCATCTCTGACCCTTAGTTTCTCCAGTTGTTAGGTAAAATAATTCTATGCATACTACCTACTTCAAGGTTAGTGTAAGAAAAGTACTTTGTAAACCACAAAGCAGTATAGGAATGTCGTCTATTTGGAGAATTAACAGTCATCATATCTATAGAGAGAAAACATTTATTTATAGATGGAACCGATCTTAGAGGTCATTGTGTCCAACACTTCTTCCACTCCCCTCCTTCCAGATTGTTTTATAGATTAAGAAGTTGAAAGTCGGAGAAATCAAGTGATTATTTAGGATTATATGACCAGTTTGAGTCAGTGCAGGGAGATCAAAAGAGTGGATAGTTTTCAAGTCCAGTACTGACCTCATTTGATTTCATATGTGTCGATAGACAGCATTCCGAGATGGAGCTAGTCTGCTAAACCATATCATATGAAGAATAGTTCAAGGAAAAGCTGTTTGTTCAGCATGTGGCCCACAACCTGGGGGGGGAAACAATAGGCTAAACATAGAAAAGAGTAAGCTATATTAGCCAAATCTATTCAGGGAAAATGTCATTCAAGAAGGAGCTTAGGATCATGAATTTTAAATTGGTAGGTTGCTCAGAGGTTTTGAGTCCAACCCCCTCATTTCAGATACAAGGAAACAGACAGGGTAAGTGCTTTGATGACTGTCCCTTAGGTAATAAGGAAAAGAATCAGGATTCAAACCCAGCTCCTCTAACTCCAGATTCATCATTCTTTAAGCTGTACCATGCTGCTTAGAATTAAAGATTCACAAAACAGGTTTCTATTTCTGGCTACATAGTGCCTGAGGCTATGAGGCCTCTAGGGAACTAGCTAGTCTAAGATATAATTATGAAGTTTGAGAATTATCCCATCATATATTGGGTCAATACTTTCGGTAACATTCTGACTATGATTCTACCCTGAAATACCTGTCCCTTCATCTCTAGTCCTTTTGCCACTGCACCCCTCATTACTGCTTGCTTGGACAATTACAATAGCCTTTTAACAATTCTTCCTGCCACCATTTGTTCTCTTCTCCAAATCATGCTTCATGTAGCTGCCAAACTATTTTTTTCTTATGCACAGATATATTCTCCATTGAAAATTCTTCAGTGATTCCTTATTACCTATTAAGCAAAATTCCATTTCTTCACCCTAGCATTCAAGGCTATGAAAATTACTTTCTTGTTATTCCTTCTACATGACTAATCACTCCTACTCAATCTCTTCCACTTCCCTTTTCTGCTCTCTTTCTACCCTTTCTAATTTGGAAACTGTATCTACTCTCATAAGTTTACTTATTATCTTTATGAAATTGACTCCAGATCTACAGATTCTGCCCCAGTTTCTTTCCTGAACTCTAGTTCCATATCACCAAATGCCTATGGGATATTTCAAACTAGATTTCCCTTTGGCATTTCAAACTAAACATGTCTGAAACTGATTGATTTTTCACCTTCAAACCTTCCCCTCTTCCAGGTTTCCTTCTTTCTACCACAGATACCACCATTTTTCTAGATTTCAAAACTGTACCAGGACTGCATCCTTGACTCCTTACTTTTCCTCACTCCAAATATTCAGTCAATTGCAAAGTTATGACATTATTACCTTGATGATATCACTTGCATCCATTTCCTACTATCTATTCTAATGGCCATTACTCATCATTCCTCCATGATTTTCCTGTCTGTAATCTCTCCCATCTTCCACAGAGCTGTCTAAGTGCTTTTCCTAATGTACAAGTGCTATCACTCCTCTCCTCAACAAATTTCAATGGCTCCCTATTGCTTCTGCAATCAAATACATGCTTCTTACTTTAGTTTTTAAAGTCCTACACAGTGTAACTTCAGCCTATTCTTTCCAATCTTACTATTCATGTCTCTTTTGTTCATAGTTTATAATCCATCTAAATTGGCCTTATTTTTTCCTCACAAATGACACTCCACCTCTCATTTATAGGGTTGGTTGTCCCCTATGCCTAGAATGCAATCTGACTCTATCTTTGTTCCTTAGTGTCTCTTGTTTCCTTTAAAATTATGCCTAAGTGATATCTTCTTCATTAAGGATTTTCTGATCATTCCCTATTTTCTAGTGTATTCCCTTTCCCCCCAAAAGACTTGACTTGTATTTATTTTTAATATACATTAATCAGTCAATAACTACTAAGTCCCTAGTAGAACAAGGCTCTATTCTAGTTGTTAGAAATGCAAATTCTAATTTATGCATGTGTTCTCTCCTGAGAAAAATTGTGCAACACATCACTGCAGGCCATATACTGGATGGGGGCAAGGACCATTTCATTTTTTGTCATTGTATCCATAGTGCTTGGAACATACTGGGAGGGTAATAAATGTTTGCTTGTTTGCTTAATTGATCATTCAATTTGACATTATACTACCTTTCCAGGCTTGCTTCATATAAGAGATAATGGTGTTATGCAAGAATAGTGTTATGGAAAAAAATTTGGAATCAAAAGAATTGTGTTCAAATGCTTACTTTGCCATTAACTACTTGTGTGATCTTCTGTAAGCAACAACTTCTTTGTGTCTGTGTCACTCTTTATAGGTGATCTCTAAAAACCCTCTTAAAGTTCTAACTGCCTATGATTCTAATTTTAAAGCATTCTATTCTCTGGCCAGATAAGACTATTTATCATCTCTCATCTTTATGTTTTTGTTAACTATTCCCTCTGCCTCCTTTGGATCATAGAAGCAATGTCTTAAGTTACCATGCTCCCTCCACCTCAGAATAGGCTAGCTTACCTTTAAAAGGTATTTCAGCTGTCATTAGGATTTAAGTGGGGTGCAGAGTTCTAAGGTTCAGGCCATTGAGACAGTTTACTGGTCTCTTGGGACACAAGGAGCTGGAGCTCTTCCTTCAGGTTTCTGACCTCATACTGGCAGGATAACCAATAATGGCACATGAAGGCTGCATTTAGGTCACTCAAGCAATCAATCAATCAAAAATCATTTATTAAGAATCTACTTTGCACCAAGCATTATGCAATGTGCCAGAAATAAAAACGTGATGAATAAAGCAATTGCTGTTCACAAGGAATTTGCTTCTAATCCAGCAGACAGGAAGTATACATAAGTATATACAGAATAAATATAAAAGGAATAAATACAAGGCATTTAAATTAAAGGTAATTTGGAAGGGAAGGAACTAGCCTCTGGAACCAGTAAGGTCTTCATGTATGAAGGATTGCTGGAGTCATGTCTTGAAAGGAGAGCTTTTATAAGGCAGATGCGGCATTCGTGCTGTATTTTGAACACATATCCCTTCTGTTCTCTTAATCTCCTTTCTCTTCTTTTTGCTTACTCTCCTGTGAACTTTGAATATCTCATTTCTATCCAATTTTAGACCTAAACTACCATGAGCCTAGCTTGAATGAGACCTATCCCATGACCGCCTTCTACTAAATCCTATTCATATCTTGAAGTCCAACTCGAATGCCATTCCACGAACTTCTTTCAAAGTAAATAAACGAGTATTAAGATCTTGTGACAAAGGTACTATGATGAAAACTGGGGTGCAACCCCCTTGCTCCCACAGCCTGCTCTTTAAGATTCTAGAATAATTCTTCTCTAATCTCCCTAGTGACATTTCCCACCTCAGATCTCATAGAGCACTCTGTTCCCACCTGGTTAATGGTGGCAGGAATAATGTCTTATCTAGGCATTATGTTTCCCTTACCAGGAATTCCATGCTGCCATTTTCAATAATACAGTTGTTCAAATAGCACACTGTCTAGACACTTAAATATTTGTTGAATTGATTATATATCACAGTGGTTCCCAAACTTTTTTGGCCTACCACCCCCTTTCCAGAAAAAAATATTACTTATTGCCCCTTGGAAATTATGAAACTATTTATTGTACTCAGAATAGAATGTATTACAAAAAAAGTGTGCCCATCACCACTTCCCTGGATCACTGCAGCACCCACCAGGGGGCGGTAGCGCCCACTTTGGGAATCACTGATATATCATATAATTATTTCATTGTTACATCATGTCTACTTTGTCAATAAATATATCCAGAAGCTCAACTTAGCTTGAGGATGAAGACAAATCCTGGATTCAGGGTTGTCCACATATACCGTTTGTCAGAGTGATCTATAATCTGTAAATTCAAGCCAGGCAAAATGGTAACCTAGAAAACAGTTGCAAGTTATGAATATCAGGATTGGAAGTGACATTGGGAATAGTCTTGTTATCTCTAAGCCTTAGATGGGGAAAGTAGGCAATACCAACCATGAGAATGTAGTCTCAAGAAGGACTATTATCTCACGAGCCCACCCAGTACCCCATGGAGACCCCAGAAGTTACTTCCTTGGCCTTCATCTTGCCATCTACTCTGTCCCTGAACCCTCCAGACCACTGACAATGGACACCATGTCCTGCTCTGCTACTCTCGCCTTGGGGTTCCCATAGCCTTTTAATGAATGTATGACTATAAACTCCCATAGCTAGATGACCCAATTTGAGCTAGCTGGTCCCAGACATTTTTAGCAATCCACTCTGGTGAACTTCTTGCCATCTCTCTACTCTGCCAATATGTGCATCTATCTCTCTGACCCACTTTCTGCCTCTTCTTCTCAGGACCATAATCAAATTAATACCACCATTGCTCCCAGAAAAGAATATGTTGCAAAATCAGTTTTCTTTTTGCTCCACATGTCATCTTAGTGATTTTCCCAAAACAAAGCATAATTCCTGGGGCAGCTGACTGGAGATGGGAGGGCCTGGGTTCAAATATGACCCCAGACACTTCCTAGTTGTGTGACCTGGATGAATCACTTAACCCCAAATAACCTCATCCTTATTGCTCCTCTTTCTTAAAACTGATATTGAGTTCTGAGACAGGGTAAGGGTTAAAAAGATAACAATAACAACCAAAAAATTAATCCCCTAGCAACCATTTCCCAATGAATGTCTTACCTATATTTGAATGTAAACTTATCAAGGGCAGGGACTTTCCCTTTTGAATTCATATTGGTAGCCCTCTGAGCTTGGCAAATAGAAAGTGTTCAGTAAATGTTTTGTCATTAATCAGTTCCTTTGTTAGTCCATTCTCTCATTCTCCAGTAGAGGTCTGAGCAAAGCTGGATTTTTGCTTTGTTTGTCCTTACTAGTCTTCCAGTATTTTAATCAAAGAAGCAGAATATAAGTGTTAAAAGTTGTGAGTAACTAAATGGTCTGAGTCAAGAATTACAGGAGAAGCAATGTTTGTAATAATTATAATAATATCCAAAATTTAGATAGCATTTTAAGATTTACAATATGTTTTATTGTGTTGCTTAGTCATGTCCAATTCTATGTGCTTGTCAGTGGGCTTTTCTTACAAGAGTCATCTGTCACTTCCTTCCCTAGTATGTCCCTATTTTATGGACAAGGAAATGAGTCAAATAAGGATTAAGTGACTTACCCAGGGTCACATATCTGAGACCAAATTTGAACTCAAATCTTCTTGGTTCCAGTCTGGGTGCTCTATCCACTGTACCACTTAACTGTCCCAATGTTTTATACATATTATAGTTTACCTTTGGTAGGGAAGCAGGTGGGATTCTCTTGGAGGATATTTAAGGAAAAGGAAGGGCCATTCTACTGGTCTTAGTTTAACTAGGTTGGCCAAGATTTTTGGATTTTAGCAGTTTAGTTTATTCTATAGTTTGAATCCAAGTCAGCCTTTGGAATTTTGAATTGTCTGAATTTTTGGAAGAGAAATGTTCCCAAACTGGGTGTGCTTTTATCTCTTTTCCAGTGAATTAGCCCTGGAGGAATCATCTGGCAGAGTGAGTACATATATGCATGTCCCTTTCAAGGGGTGTCTAGTGTCTTATAATCCCAGGACTTGATTGGAAGAAGTAGACCTCTTGGAGCCAGCTGCAACTATGGTTCTAATTCTCTGCTTGTACCAAAGCTCTACTCTCATTATCCTGGGAGTCTAGATGGAAAAAGGCCTGGAATTCAGCTAATAAACTTTGAAAATTGGACTGTTGCCACCCTGGCTATGTATTTCTTCTGAGCACCAGGTTGGCAAAGTATGAGAAGCTCACAGTCACTGGCTCATAAGTGAAGATGGGGAATCCTGTAAATTCATAGGCATTGAGAATATCCAGAGAGAAACTCTCTTCACCAATGAAGATCAGATACTATCTACATCTTATTGTTTTAGAGAGTTTCTTGGAACATTAAGAGGTTAAATACGTTGTCTAGGGTCATGTGGCTGGTTTATATCAGGGATAAAATTTGAAGGTTGGACTTCCTGGCTTTTTAGCAGAGAAAAGCACTTCCTCCCCTATACCAAACTACCTCTCATGACAGGTAATGAGTTTTTGTTTGCTTTTACTATTCTGTGTGTCTGTTTGTTTTGGACTCTCATATTCTAAGTTGCAGCAGAGCTGTCATCTGTCTTGGTGTAAGGAGCAACCATACTCATAAAATCACAGATGTTTTGAAGTACTAAAATATTTAATATATTAACTAATGGGTTTTAGACATTATCAAGGATAACATTTCCATACTACCCCTTACCATTCTTAGTTGCCTTGCTTATCTGGATGTTCTCTTCTATGTCAATGGTCATTTTAAATTGTGGCCCTGATAACATGGAGTAGGGAAATGATTACTCCTAGGAATTAGGAGAACGAAGTTTGTGCCCAACTGTACCATTTATTGTGCGCCCTTGATGGATCTCCCTAGGACTTGAATTAAATGATTATTAAGCTTCTGATATCTCAAATTATCCATTAGGGACACACCTTCCCCCAATCCCAAGGAGACAGTGGCCTGATGAGTAAACTAAGACCTAGAGAATTAAAATAACAAGCTCTGAATCATGAAGCTCAGAGTAGTAGAGCCATAACTAGAAACCAAGTTTCCTGACTCCCCATCTGGCTCCTTTTGATTTCCCAGAAAATCCTGTTGCCAGCCAGTTTCTCATGGAGAGTGCTAGGAAGGACAAGCTATTACCCCAGCTCTCATTATTCAAACCAAATGATGATGCTCCCTCCAGTCCTGACAACCTGAGCCAGATTAGAACTGGCAGCCCCAGGAGGAGCAAGCCTTTAACTCAGTACCAGTCCCTTAATCCAACCTGCTTTCCACCTTCCCCCAGCAGGGCCTTGCTGAGGGGAAGCTCTGCTCCTTTATTACCTTAGCAAGTAAACAGATGTTGAAAGGAGGCTGATGGAAGGCCTGACACAGACTGTGGGATTAAAAAAAAAACAAAACGGCAATGGAGGGTTCTGATCAGGGGAGGGCATAAAGGGAACAGAGAGACAAAGGGAAGACAAAATTGGTAAAAGAAAAGCTGAGCCAGGCCCTGGAAATGAGAAGAAAGTAGAGAACAAGGCCAGAGACAGTCAACCCTCATTAATTGGACGGCATGCACAGCACATCCTCAGCGAGCAAGGGATTGAAATCCATGGGGCTCATGCTCAATTGGCCTGATTTTACATCCAATCAAATGCATGGCATTAAACATGATCTATTTTAAATGTATTACAGTTAAATTATTTAATTCCAAATTTAGCTGGTGCCACAGGCACCGTAGCAGTGGCAAGAAGAATGAATGGAATTATTTCTTTGGAAAACGGTTTAATTTTTAATTACAAAATGGGGTGCTTTGGGGGAAAGAAACGATTGGCCCGTGAAACGCTTGCTCCCAGAACCATGTGGAGAGATGGCAGGCATCTGAACTTGTTTAATTACATTGTCCTGCTGAATATCCACCAACTCTGAGAATTGGCAGGGATTGGGAGCAGGTGATCACAATAAATAATAATAATAACTCATCTTTATGTAGTGGATTTTTCCAACAAGGTTTCATGCTGAGAGGCA
Source organism: Gracilinanus agilis (assembly GCF_016433145.1). Lineage (NCBI taxonomy): Eukaryota > Metazoa > Chordata > Mammalia > Didelphimorphia > Didelphidae > Gracilinanus > Gracilinanus agilis. Next base: position 326,148,987 of record NC_058131.1, on the reverse strand, counting down.
CATATATACATGTATGTATGCATATGTGTATATATACATATGTTCATTAACAATATGTATATACATACATAGTGCTTATATAAATATATTTGTCTCCATATAGAGGCACATGCATTTCCCTCATTGTACAAAAAGAAAAACTGAGTTCCTAAGCAATCAGTTCATTTTTATTCAACCTATATATATATATATATATATGTGTGTGTGTGTGTGTATGTATATGTACATACATATATATATATATATATTATGCCTACACACAATATGCAGAGTCTTATACTTGGCACTAAAGGAAATAAAAAGTTAAAGTGTGGGCAGTTTCTGCCCTCATGAAGTTCACAGTTCAGTAGTAAAAAAAAGATGCGCAAATATGTATATATGCTATTTGATTCAGCTAATCTGTATTAATTACTTTCACTAAACTGTGTCCAAAATACAAAGTATTGATGACACATGGCCCCACATTCAAAGAGCTGAAAATATAGTTGGGTTGGTGGAGGAGAGACTGTGCATGAATTACTATAATAAAGAAAGGGAAATAAAAGATAGAGGGGAAGGAAAAGAGAAAGGGGCAGAGAAAGAGATAGAAATGGATACAGGAGAGAGAGACAGAGAGAGAGAGACAGAGAGAGACAGAGAGAGAGAGACAGAGAGAGAGAGACAGAGAGAGACAGAGA